>NW_022265944.1:47500-82500 GCF_002021735.2 Oncorhynchus kisutch
CTCTCTCTCTCTCCAGTTCTATATTCTAACCTCTCTCTCTCTCCAGTTCTATATTCTAACCTCTCTCTCCCCTCCAGTTCTATATTCTAAACCTCTCTCTCCCCTCCAGTTCTATATTCTAACCTCTCTCTCTCCAGTTCTATATTCTAACCTCTCTCTCCCCTCCAGTTCTATATTCTAACCCTCTCTCTCCCTCCAGTTCTATATTCTAACCTCTCTCTCCAGTTCTATATTCTAACCTCTCTCTCTCTCCAGTTCTATATTCTAACCTCTCTCCCCTCCAGTTCTATATCTAACCTCTCCCCTCCAGTTCTATATTCTAACCTCTCTCTCCCTCCAGTTCTATATTCTAACCTTTCTCTCCCCTCCAGTTCTATATTCTAAACTCTCCCCTCAGTTCTATATTCTAACCTCTCCCCCTCCAGTTCTATATTCTAACCTCTCTCTCCCTCCAGTTCTATATTCTAACCTCTCTCTCTCCAGTTCTATATTCTAACCTCTCTCTCTCTCCAGTTCTATATTCTAACCTCTCTCTCCCCTCCAGTTCTATATTCTAACTCTCTCCCCTCCAGTTCTATATTCTAACCTCTCTCTCTCTCCAGTTCTATATTCTAACCTCTCTCTCCCCTCCAGTTTCTATATTCTAACCTCTCTCTCCCCTCCAGTTCTATATTCTAACCTCTCTCTCTCTCCAGTTCTATATTCTAACCTCTCTCTCCCTCCAGTTCTATATTCTAACCTCTCTCTCCCTCCAGTTCTATATTCTAACCTCTCTCTCCTCCAGTTCTATATTCTAACCTCTCTCTCCCCTCCAGTTCTATATTCTAACCTCTCTCTCCCCTCCAGTTCTATATTCTAACCTCTCTCTCCTCCAGTTCTATATTCTAACCTCTCTCTCCCCTCCAGTTCTATATTCTAACCTCTCTCTCTCTCCAGTTCTATATTCTAACTCTCTCTCCCTCCAGTTCCTCTATTCTAACTCGCTCTCCCCTCCAGTTCTATATTCTAACCTCTCTCCCCTCCAGTTCTATATTCTAACCCTCTCTCTCCCCTCCCAGTTCTATATTCTAACCTCTCTCTCCAGTTCTATATTCTAAACGCTCTCTCTCCCCTCCAGTTCTAAATTTTAACCTCTCTCCCCTCCAGTTCTATATTCTAATCTCTCTCTCCCCTCCAGTTCTATATTCTAATCTCTCTCTCCCCTCCAGTTCTATATTCTAACCTCTCTCTCCCCTCCAGTTCTATATTCTAATCTCTCTCTCCCCTCCAGTTCTATATTCTAACCTCTCTCCTCCAGTTCTATATTCTAACCTTTCTCTCTCCAGTTCTATATTCTAACCTCTCTCTCCAGTTCTATATTCTAACCTCTCTCTCCAGTTCTATATTCTATACCTCTCTCTCTCCAGTTCTATATTCTAACCTCTCTCCCCTCCAGTTCTATATTCTAACCTCTCTCTCCAGTTCTATATTCTAACCTCTCTCTCTCCAGTTCTATATTCTAAACTCTCTCTCCCCTCCAGTTCTATATTCTAACCTCTCTCCCTCCAGTTCTATATTCTAACTCTCTCTCCAGTTCTATATTCTAACTTCTCTCTCCAGTTCTATATTCTAAACTCTCTCTCCCTCCAGTTCTATATTCTAACCTCTCTCCCCTCCAGTTTCTATATTCTAACCTCTCTCTCCAGTTCTATATTCTAACCTCTCTCCCCTCCAGTTCTATATTCTAACCTCTCTCTCCAGTTCTATATTCTAAACTCTCTCTCCCCTTCCAGTTCTATATTCTAACCTCTCTCCCCTCCAGTTCTATATTCTAACCTCTCTCTCCCCTCCAGTTCTATATTCTAACCTCCTCTCTCCCCCTCCAGTTCTATATTCTAACCTCTCTCTCCCCTCCAGTTCTATATTCTAACCTCTCTCTCTCCAGTTCTATATTCTAAACTCTCTCTCCCCTCCAGTTCTATATTCTAAACCTCTCTCCCCTCCAGTTCTATATTCTAACCTCTCTCTCCAGTTCTATATTCTACCTCTCTCTCTCTCTCTCTCTCTCTCTATCTTCTCTCTCTCTCTCTCTCCAGTTCTATATTCTAACCTCTCTCTCTCCTCCAAGTTCTATATTTCTAACCTCTCTCCCCTCCAGTTCTATATTCCTAACCTCTCTCTCCTCCAGTTCTATATTCTAACCTCTCTCTCCTCCAGTTCTATATTCTAACCTCTCTCCCCTCCAGTTCTATATTCTAACCTCTCTCTACTCCAGTTTCTATATTCTAACTCTCTCTCCAGTTCTATATTCTAACCTCTCTCTCCAGTTCTATATTCTAACCTCTCTCTCTCCAGTTCTATATTCTAACCTCTCTCTCCCCTCCAGTTCTATATTCTAACCTCTCTCTCTCTCTCTCTCTCTCTCTCTCTCTCTCCAGTTCTATATTCTAAACTCTCTCTCCCCTCCAGTTCTATATTCTAACCTCTCTCCACTCCAGTTCTATATTCTAACCTCTCTCTCCAGTTCTATATTCTAACCTCTCTCCCCTCCAGTTCTATATTCTAAACTCTCTCTCCAGTTCTATATTCTAATCTCTCTCTCCCCTCCAGTTCTATATTCTAACCTCTCTCCCCTCCAGTTCTATATTCTAACCTCTCTCTCCCCTCCAGTTCTATATTCTAACCTCTCTCTCCCCTCCAGTTCTATATTCTAACCTCTCTCTCCCCTCCAGTTCTATATTCTAACCTCTCTCTCCCCTCCAGTTCTATATTCTAAACTCTCTCTCCCCTCCAGTTCTATATTCTAACCTCTCTCCCCTCCAGTTCTATATTCTAACCTCTCTCTCCAGTTCTATATTCTAACCTCTCTCTCTCTCTCTCTCTCTCTCCAGTTCTATATTCTAACCTCTCTCTCTCCTCCAGTTCTATATTCTAACCTCTCTCCCCTCCAGTTCTATATTCTAACCTCTCTCTCCTCCAGTTCTATATTCTAACCTCTCTCTCCTCCAGTTCTATATTCTAACCTCTCTCCCCTCCAGTTCTATATTCTAACCTCTCTCTACTCCAGTTCTATATTCTAACCTCTCTCTCCAGTTCTATATTCTAACCTCTCTCTCCAGTTCTATATTCTAACCTCTCTCTCCAGTTCTATATTCTAACCTCTCTCTCTCCAGTTCTATATTCTAACCTCTCTCTCCCCTCCAGTTCTATATTCTAACCTCTCTCTCTCCAGTTCTATATTCTAAACTCTCTCCCCTCCAGTTCTATATTCTAACCTCTCTCCCCTCCAGTTCTATATTCTAACCTCTCTCTCCAGTTCTATATTCTAACATCTCTCTCCAGTTCTATATTCTAACCTCTTCTCTCTCCAGTTCTATATTCTAAACTCTCTCTCCCCTCCAGTTCTATATTCTAACCTCTCTCTCCCCTCCAGTTCTATATTCTAACCTCTCTCTCCAGTTCTATATTCTAACCTCTCTCCCCTCCAGTTCTATATTCTAAACTCTCTCTCCAGTTCTATATTCTAAACTCTCTCCCCTCCAGTTCTATATTCTAACCTCTCTCTCCCCTCCAGTTCTATATTCTAACCTCTCTCTCCCCTCCAGTTCTATATTCTAACCTCTCTCCCCTCCAGTTCTATATTCTAACCTCTCTCTCCAGTTCTATATTCTAACCTCTCTCTCTCTCTCTCTCTCTCTCTCTCTCTCTCTCTCTCTCTCTCTCTCTCCAGTTCTATATTCTAACCTCTCTCTCTCCTCCAGTTCTATATTCTAACCTCTCTCCCCTCCAGTTCTATATTCTAACCTCTCTCTCTCCAGTTCTATATTCTAACCTCTCTCCCCTCCAGTTCTATATTCTAACCTCTCTCTCCAGTTCTATATTCTAACCTCTCTCTCCCCTCCAGTTCTATATTCTAACCTCTCTCTCCTCCAGTTCTATATTCTACCTCTCTCCCCTCCAGTTCTATATTCTAACCTCTCTCTCTCCAGTTCTATATTCTAACCTCTCTCCCCCTCCAGTTCTATATTCTAACCTCTCTCTCCCCTCCAGTTCTATATTCTAACCTCTCTCTCCCTCCAGTTCTATATTCTAACCTCTCTCTCCTCCAGTTTCTATATTCTAATCTCTCTCTCCCCTCCAGTTCTATATTCTAACCTCTCTCTACTCCAGTTCTATATTTCTAACCTCTCTCTCCCCTCCAGTTCTATATTCTAACCTCTCTCTCCCCTCCAGTTTTATATTCTAACCTCTCTCTCCTCCAGTTCTATATTCTAATCTCTCTCTCCCTCCAGGTCTATATTCTAACCTCTCTCTCTCCAGTTCTATATTCTAACCTCTCTCTCCCCTCCAGTTCTATATTCTAACCTCTCTCTCCTCCAGTTCTATATTCTAACCTCTCTCTCCTCCAGTTCTATATTCTAACCTCTCTCCCCTCCAGTTCTATATTCTAACCTCTCTCTACTCCAGTTCTATATTCTAACCTCTCTCTCTCCAGTTCTATATTCTAACCTCTCTCTCCCCTCCAGTTCTATATTCTAACCTCTCTCTCCTCCAGTTCTATATTCTAACCTCTCTCTCCTCCAGTTCTATATTCTAACCTCTCTCCCTCCAGTTCTATATTCTAACCTCTCTCTACTCCAGTTCTATATTCTAACCTCTCTCTCCCCTCCAGTTTATATTCTAACCTCTCTCTCTCCCCTCCAGTGTCTATATTCAACCTCTCTATCTCCTCCAGTTCTATATTCTAACCTCTCTCCCCTCCAGTTCTATATTCTAACCTTCTCTCTTCCAGTCTATATTCTAACCTCTCTCTCTCTCTCTCTCTCTCTCTCTCTCTCTCTCCAGTTCTATATTCTAACCTCTCTCTCTCCTCCAGTTCTATATTCTAACCCTCTCTCCCTCCAGTTCTATATTCTAACCTCTCTCTCTCCAGTTCTATATTCTAACCTCTCTCCCCTCCAGTTCTTATATTCTAACCTCTCTCTCCAGTTCTATATTCTAACCTCTCTCTCCCCTCCAGTTCTAGATTCTAACCTCTCTCTCCTCCAGTTCTATATTCTAACCTCTCTCCCCTCCAGTTCTAATTCTAACCTCTCTCTCCTCCAGTTCTATATTCTAACCTCTCTCCCCTCCGTTCTATATTCTAACCTCTCTCTCTCCGTTCTATATTCTAACCTCTCTCCCCTCCAGTTCTATATTCTTAACCTCTCTCTCCCCCTCCAGTTCTATATTCTAACCTCTCTCTCCCCTCCAGTTCTATATTCTAACCTCTCTCTCCTCCAGTTCTATAATTCTAATCTCTCTCTCCCCTCCAGGTCTATATTCTAACCTCTCTCTCTCCAGTTCTATATTCTAACCTCTCTCTCCCCTCCAGTTCTATATTCTAAACCTCTCTCTCCTCCAGTTCTATATTCTAACCTCTCTCTCCTCCAGTTCTATATTCTAACCTCTCTCCCCTCCAGTTCTATATTCTAACCTCTCTCTACTCCAGTTCTATATTCTAACCTCTCTCTCTCCAGTTCTATATTCTAACCTCTCTCTCCCCTCCGTTCTATATTCTAACCTCTCTCTCCTCCAGTTCTATATTCTAACCTCTCTCTCCTCCAGTTCTATATTCTAACCTCTCTCCCCTCCAGTTCTATATTCTAACCTCTCTCTACTCCAGTTCTATATTCTAAACCTCTCTCTCCCCTCCAGTTCTATATTCTAACCTCTCTCTCTCCCCTCCAGTTCTATATTCTAAACTCTCTCTCTCTCTCTCCTCCAGTTCTATATTCTAACCTCTCTCTCTCTCCAGTTCTATATTCTAAACTCTCTCTCTCTCTCCCCAGTTCCAGCGGAGACCTGGTACCATGAGCTCCATGTCCGGGGCTGATGATTCTGTCTACATGGAGTATCGCTCTAGAGGCAGCCGGGCCCACCTGGGTAACAACATCCACCCGCTCTTCAAGCGCTTCAGGAAGGGCCCGTAGGTCTCTGCTCTAATCTGCTGCACTATATAGGGAATAAGGTGTTACTGTGGGATACTGCCGGGGTGTTGTGGAAGGGATTCCTAGACTCAGGTCAGACGAGAGGTAACCGCTATAGACCCTGGTAGGACGAACATGTTCCCTGTGTGTTTCAGAGAGAACCCAGTTCTGCATCACCACCATAACCTCAGTTCTAGGGGTTTTTAGTTCTTCAGAGAGGGATACTAAATGTGGTCTTTTATCTGTCTCATATTTCATTCATGTGTTTTTGTTTTTTGTCTTGACATGAAATGCTTTTCAAATAAAACAGGAATGTTTGGGATTCGTTTGTATATTTTTTACCCTCTACCCTACCCTCTACCCCCTACCCTCTACCCTACCCTCTACCCCCTACCCTCTACCCTACCCTCTACCCTACCCTCTACCCTACCCTCTACTCTACCCTCTACCCTACCCTCTACCCTACCCTCTACTCTACCCTCTACCCTACCCTCTACTCTACCCTCTACTCTACCCTCTACTCTACCCTCTACCCTACCCTCTACTCTACTCTACCCTCTACCCTACCCTCCTCTACCCTACCCTCCCCTTTACCCTACCCTCTACTCTCACCGTACCCTCTACTCTACCCTCTACCCATCCCCCTACCCTCTACCCTACCCTCCCATGTACCCTACCCTCTACCCATCCCTCTACCCTACCCTCTACCCATCCCCCTACCCTCTACCCTACCCATCCCCCTACCCTCTACCCTACCCTCCCATGTACCCTACCCTCTACCCTCTACCCATCCCCCTACCCTCTACCCTACCCTCCCATGTACCCTACCCTCTACCCATCCCTCTACCCTACCCTCCCATGTACCCTACCCTCTACCCATCCCTCTACCCTACCCCTCCCATGTACCCTACCCTCTACCCATCCCCTACCCTCTACCCTCCCTATACCCTCCCCCTCCCTCCCTCACCCTCCCCTCCCTCTACCCTCACCCTCCCCTACCCTCCCCCTCCCCTCCCTCTACCCTCACCCTCGCCTCCCTGCAGCAGGCACAGACATCTTCCTCAGGACACCCAGTTAAAAACCTGGATCCTACCATGAACCCCTCCCTCTACCCTCCCCCTCCCCTCCCTCTACCCTCCCCCTACCCTACCCATCATCCTCAGGACACCCAGTTAAAAACCTGGATCCTACCGTGAACCCAAATTGGATTGCAAAAGAATAATTCAATCCAGATCAGTGTTTTTTTTGAGCTAATGACTTCATCCGGATCCCACATTAGCTGTTACCCATAGCAACATGTGCTCTTCCTCAGGTCAAACTAGGATGTCATGAAACCCCCAGAGGATTTGGGGAAAGTTCAAAGAGTTGTATCGACTCTAATCCTGTTTGAATCCGAGATTAAACTGGAGAGATCCCCTGCCAGAAGATGCTGTTTGGAAGTTTATTCGCCAAGTGCACAGGATTCAACAGGTGGAAAACAGGAGAGTGGGATTCTCTTCCCCCAACAAGAAAATAAAATGAAAAGATAGAATACAAAACATCCAAAATAACTAGGATGTAAACGACAACAAGAATACAAATATATACGGGTCAGAACCAGAACCTTATTCAATGTCCAGGGTCCTGGAGTGGTTGTATATACAGGTCAGAACCAGAACCTTATTCAATGTCCAGGGTACTGGAGTGGTTGTATATACGGGTCAGAACCAGAACCTTATTCAATGTCCAGGGTCCTGGAGTGGTTGTATATACAGGTCATGACCTTATTCAATGTCCAGGGTCCTGGAGTGGTTGTATATACAGGTCAGAACCAGAACCTTATTCAATGTCCAGGGTCCTGGAGTGGTTGTATAGACAGGTCAGTACCAGAACCTTATTCAATGTCCAGGGTACTGGAGTGGTTGTATATACAGGTCAGTACCAGTACATTATTCAATGTCCAGGGTCCTGGAGTGGTTGTATATACAGGTCAGAACCAGAACCTTATTCAATGTCCAGGGTCCTGGAGTGGTTGTATATACAGGTCAGTACCTTATTCAATGTCCAGGGTACTGGAGTGGTTGTATAGACAGGTCAGAACCAGAACCTTATTCAATGTCCAGGGTCCTGGAGTGGTTGTATATACAGGTCAGAACCAGAACCTTATTCAATGTCCAGGGTCCTGGAGTGGTTGTATAGACAGGTCAGAACCAGAACCTTATTCAATGTCCAGGGTCCTGGAGTGGTTATATATACAGGTCAGTACCAGAACCTTATTCAATGTCCAGGGTCCTGGAGTGGTTGTATATACAGGTCAGTACCAGAACCTTATTCAATGTCCAGGGTCCTGGAGTGGTTGTATATACAGGTCAGTACCAGAACCTTATTCAATGTCCAGGGTCCTGGAGTGGTTGTATAGACAGGTCAGTACCAGAACCTTATTCAATGTCCAGGGTCCTGGAGTGGTTGTATATACAGGTCAGAACCAGAACCTTATTCAATGTCCAGGGTCCTGGAGTGGTTGTATAGACAGGTCAGTACCAGAACCTTATTCAATGTCCAGGGTCCTGGAGTGGTTGTATATACAGGTCAGTACCTTATTCAATGTCCAGGGTCCTGGAGTGGTTGTATAGACGGGTCAGAACCAGAACCTTATTCAATGTCCAGGGTCCTGGAGTGGTTGTATATACAGGTCAGAACCAGAACCTTATTCAATGTCCAGGGTCCTGGAGTGGTTGTATATACAGGTCAGTACCTTATTCAATGTCCAGGGTCCTGGAGTGGTTGTATAGACAGGTCAGTACCAGAACCTTATTCAATGTCCTGGAGTGGTTGTATAGACAGGTCAGTACCAGAACCTTATTCAATGTCCAGGGTACTGGAGTGGTTGTATTTACAGGTCAGTACCAGTACCTTATTCAATGTCCAGGGTCCTGGAGTGGTTGTATATACAGGTCAGTACCTTATTCAATGTCCAGGGTCCTGGAGTGGTTGTATATACAGGTCAGTACCAGAACCTTATTCAATGTCCAGGGTCCTGGAGTGGTTGTATATACAGGTCAGTACCAGAACCTTATTCAATGTCCAGGGTCCTGGAGTGGTTGTATATACAGGTCAGTACCAGAACCTTATTCAATGTCCAGGGTCCTGGAGTGGTTGTATATACAGGTCAGTACCAGAACCTTATTCAATGTCCAGGGTCCTGGAGTGGTTGTATATACAGGTCAGTACCAGAACCTTATTCAATGTCCAGGGTCCTGGAGTGGTTGTATATACAGGTCAGTACCAGAACCTTATTCAATGTCCAGGGTCCTGGAGTGGTTATATATACAGGTCAGTACCTTATTCAATGTCCAGGGTCCTGGAGTGGTTGTATAGACAGGTCAGTACCAGAACCTTATTCAATGTCCAGGGTCCTGGAGTGGTTGTATATACAGGTCAGAACCAGAACCTTATTCAATGTCCAGGGTCCTGGAGTGGATGTATAGACAGGTCAGTACCAGAACCTTATTCAATGTCCAGGGTCCTGGAGTGGTTGTATAGACAGGTCAGTACCAGAACCTTATTCAATGTCCAGAACACCTACTCATTCAAGGGTTTTTCTTTATTTTTACTATTTTCTACATTGTAGTATAATAGTTAAGACATCAAAACTATGAAATAACACATATGGAATCATGTAGTAACCAACAAAAGTGTTAAACAAACCAAAATATTTTATATTTGAGAATCTTCAAATTAGCCAGCTTTTGCCTTGATGACAGCTTTGCACACTCTTGGCATTCTCTCAACCAGCCTAATGAGGTAGTCACCTGGAATGAGGACCAACACAGGAAAAGAAGGCCCAGAGTTACCTCTGTTGCAGAGGATAAGTTCATTAGAGTTAACTACACCTCAGATTGCAGCCCAAATTAATGCTTTACTGAGTTCAAGTAACAGACACATCTCAACATCAACAGCTCAGAGGAGACTGAGAGAATCAGTCCTTCATGGTAGAGTTGCTGCAAACAAACCACTACTGAAGGACTCCAATAATCATAAGAGATTTGCTTTGGCAAGAAACACGAGCAATGGACATTAGACCGGTGGAAATCAGTCCAAATTTGAGATTTTTGGTTCCAACCGCCGTGTCTTTGTGAGACGCAGAGTAGGTGAACAGATGATCTACACATTTGTGGTTCCCACCGTGAAGCATGGAGGAGGAGGTGTGATGTCTTTGTGAGACACATAGTAGGTGAAGGGATGATCTCCACATGTGTGGTTCCCACCGTGAAGCATGGAGGAGGTGTGATGGTGTGTGGTTCCCACCGTGAAGCATGGAGATGGTGTGGGGGTGCGTTGATGGTAACACAGTCTGGGATTTATTTAGAAGTCAAGGCACACTTAGCATGGCAACCACAGAAATCTTCAGCGATACGACATCCCATCTGGTTTGGGCTTAGTGAGTCTCTCGTTTGTTTTTCAACAGGACAATGACCCAACACACCTCCCGGCTGTGTAAGGGCTATTTGACCAAGAAGGAGAGTGATGGAGTGCTGCATTAGATGACCTGGTTTCCACAATCACCTGACCTCAACCCAATTCAGATGGTTTGGGATGATTTGGACCCCAGAGTGAAGGAGAAAAGTAGCCAACAAGTGCTCAGCATATGTGGGAACTCCTTCAAGACTGTTGGAAAAGCATTCCAGGTAAAGCATACCATTGCTCCTGGAACTGCATCTCAGTGCAAGAGGTGTCACTACAGTCCCTGGTTCGAATCCAGGCTGTATCACATCCGGCTGTGATTGGGAGTCCCATCGGGCGGTGCACAATTGGCCCAGCGTCTGCCCGTCGTTGTAAATAAGAATTTGTTTTTAACTTACTTGCCTAGTTAAATGAATAAAGAAGGATAGTCCGGATTATTCTTATCACACCTCAATGGATTGAAATGGCTCAAGGTGGAAACACCTGACAGTAATATAGATCTTAATCTGTCTTCACCCCTTAACCGCTCTTCAGGGGTCAAGAAACCAGCCGTCTGAGCCAAACAAAAGGTCCTCAGGAAACAGTAGTTAATAAACCAGTAGTCTGAGCCAAACAAAAGGTCCTCAGGAAACAGTAGTTAAGAAACCAGCCGTCTGAGCCAAACAAAAGGTCCTCAGGAAACAGTAGTTAAGAAACCAGTAGTCTGAGCCAAAAAAAGGTCCTCAGGAAACAGTAGTTAATAAACCAGTAGTCTGAGCCAAACAAAAGGTCCTCAGGAAACAGTGAATAATAAAACACAGGAGGAAGTCCAGCTGTCCAAACCCTCCCCAGAATATGTCTCTCTAATATGGTCATACATTGGACAGACTCTCTCTCTGTCTCTGTCTTTCTGTCTGTCTGTATGTCTGTCTGTCTGTCTCTCTCTCTCTGACTCTCTGTCTCTCTCTCTCTCTCTCTCTCTCTCTCTCTCTCTCTCTCTCTCTGTCTCTGTCTCTCTGTCTGTCTCTCTCTCTCTGTCTCTCTCAATTCAATTCAAGGGCTTTATTGGCATGGGAAACATGTGTTAACATTGCCAAAGCAAGTGAGGTAGATAATATATAAAGTGAATATATAAAGTGAAATAAACAATACAAAATAACAGTAAACATCACACATACAGAAGTTTCAAAACAGTAAAGACATTACAAGTGTCATATTATATATATATACAGTGTTTTAACAATGTACAAATGGCTAAAGGACACAAGATAAAATAAATAAGCATAAATATGGGTTGTATTTACAATGGTGTTTGTTCTTCACTGGTTGCCCTTTTCTCGTGGCAACAGGTCACAAATCTTGCTGCTGTGATGTCACACTGTGGCATTTCACCCAGTAGATATGGGAGTTTTTCAAAATTGGATTTGTTTTCGAATTCTTTGTGGATCTGTGTAATCTGAGGGAAATATGTCTCTCTAATATGGTCATACATTGGGCAGGAGGTTAGGAAGTGCAGCTCAGTTTCCACCTCATTTTGTGGGCAGTGAGCACATAGCCTGTCTTCTCTTGAGAGCCATGTCTGCCTACGGCGGCCTTTCTCAATAGCAAGGCTATGCTCACTGAGTCTGTACATAGTCAAGGCTTTCCTTAATTTTGGGTCAGTCACAGTGGTCAGGTATTCTGCCGCTGTGTACTCTCTGTTTAGGGCCAAATAGCATTCTAGTTTGCTCTGTTTTTTTGTGAATTCTTTCCAATGTGTCAAGTAATTATCTTTTTGTTTTCTCATGATTTGGTTGGGTCTAATTGTGTTGCTGTCCTGGGGCTCTGTGGGGTGTGTTTGTGTTTGTGAACAGAGCCCCAGGACCAGCTTGCTCAGGGGACTCTTCTCCAGGTTCATCTCTCTGTAGGTGATGGCTTTTGTTATGGAAGGTTTGGGAATCGCTTCCTTTTAGGTGGTTGTAGAATTTAACGGCTCTTTTTTCTGGATTTTGATAACTAGTGGTATCGCCCACGGAGGATATTGTTGTAGAATTCTGCATGCAGATTCTCAATTTGGTGTTTGTCCTATTTTGTGAATTAATGGTTGGTGAGCGGACCCCAGACCTCACAACCATAAAGGACAATGGGCTCTGTAACTGATTCAAGTATTTTTAGCCAGATCCTAATGGGTGTGTTGAATTTTATGTTCCTTCTCTCTCTCCCTGCCCTTTCTCATGGGAGCCGGAACTTTGTGTTTTTGTGTTTTCCAGTACTCTTTATTTCTCTTTATTTCTCTCTCTATAGGATTGAGGTCAGGGCCTTGTTTTGGCCACTCCAATACCGTGACTTTGTTGTCTCTCTCTCTCTCTCTCTCTCTCTCTCTCTCTCTCTCTCTCTCTCTCTCTCTCTCTCTCTCTCTGTCTCTCTCTCTGTCTCTCTGTCTCTCTGTCTCTCTGTCTCTCACTCTGTCTCAGAGGGGCACTGAATATTTTCCTACTCCTGTATACGTGTGTGGTTTTGGGGAGGGGGCAGACAGCGCTACAGCGGGGCAGCTTGGTGGGCACTTTCCCACGCTAGGATGGCCTGTCTGCTGCTGGCACCCGAGGAGAGGAAGTCTCTCCTTGGACGCTCTTCAAGGGTTGAGAGGATTGAGAAGAGGGCTGAGGAGAGAACAGAGGAGAGAGGAGAGAAGGAGAGGATGAGGAGAGAGGATGAGGAGAGAGGATGAGGAGAGAGGAAGAGGAGAAAGGAAAATGAAAGGACTGCTTTTTTTAAATTAAAACTTTATTTAACTAAGAAAGTCAGTTTAAGAATAAATTGTTATTTACAATGAAGGCCTACCCCGGCCTTTTGTTTGGCTCAGACTACTGGTTCCTTGACCCCTGAAGAGCGGTTAAGGGGTGAAGACAGATTAAGATCTAAATTACTGTCAGGTGTTTCCACCTTGAGCCATTTCAATCCATTGAGGTGTGATAAGAATAATCCGGACTATCCTATTCTGAGAGGTCTCACATTTATACCTTATATGGAAGTGACACGTTCCTACGTCCTGCTTCGGGGTCGTGTCCCATAATCTCTTGACAAGATGATATAATCTAATTCACCATAACGATAAGACAGCGCTACAGTAAGATACATACGGCACCAGTGGAAAATGGTCGTGTCCCATAATCTCTTGACCAAGACTACAAGATGATATAATCTAATTCAACATAACGAGGTAGTTTGAGATACTTACGGTACCAGTGAAAATGGAAACTCATTCAAGAGTTTTTCTTTATTTTTGTAAATATTTTCTACGTTGTAGAATAATAGTGAAGACATCAGAACTATGAAATAACACATATGGAATCATGTAGTAACCAACAAAGTGTGAAATAAAATAAATATATATATTTTTAATTTTACCCCCTTTTTGTGGTATCCAATTGTTTTCGTAGCTACTATCTTGTCTCATCGCTACAACTCGTCGGGAGAGACGAAGGATGAAAGTCATGCGTCCTCCGATACACAACACCGTGCACCTGGCGACCTGGTTAGCGCGCACTGCGCCCGGCCCGCCACAGGAGTCGCTAGTGTGCGATGAGACAAGGATATCGGCCAAACCCTCCCTAACCCGGACGATGTTAGGCCAATTGTGCGTCACCCCATGGACCTCCCAGTCGCGGTCGGCTGCGACAGAGTGCCTTAGACCACTGCACCACCCGGGAGGCCCTCAAAATATATTTTTGATTTTAGATTCTTCAAAGTAGCCACCCTTTGCCTTAACAGCTTTGCAACACTCTTAGAATTCTCTCAACCAGCTTAATTTAAAAATGTATTTATTTATTTCACTTTTATTTTAACTAGGCAAGTCAGTTAAGAACAAATTCCTGTTTCCAATGATGGACTACCCTGGCCAAACCCGGACGATGCTGGGCCAATTGTGTGCCACCCTATGGGGCTCCCAATCACAGCCGGATGTGATACAGACTGTAGTGACACCTCTTGGGCTGAGGAGCGGGCAGGGGAGAAGGCAGAGGAGAGGGCTAAGGAGAGAGGACGAGGAGAGGGCTAAGGAGAGAGGACGAGGAGAGAGATTGAGGAGAGAGGACGAGGAGAGAGATTGAGGAGAGGGCTTAGGAGAAGGGCTGAGGGGAAGGGCTGAGGAGAGGGGCTGAGGAGAAGGGCTGAGGAGAAGGGCTGAGGAGAAGGGTTGAGGAGAGTGCTGAGGAGAGAGGCTGAGGAGGGCTGAGAAGAGGTGCTGGGGGGGCTGAGGAGAGGTGCTGAGGAGAAGGGCTGAGGAGAAGGACTGAGGAGAGGAGCTGAGGAGAAGGGCTGAGGAGAAGGGCTGAGGAGAAGGGCTGAGGAGAGAGGCTGAGGAGAGAGGCTGAGGAGGGCTGAGAAGAGGTGCTGGGGGGGCTGAGGAGAGGTGCTGAGGGGGCTGAGGAGAAGGGCTGAGGAGAGGGGCTGAGGAGAAGGGCTGAGGAGAAGGGTTGAGGAGAGGGGCTGATGAGGGGAAGGGTTGAGGAGAGGTGCTGAGGGGGCTGAGGAGAGGGGCTGAGGAGAGGGGCTGAGGAGAAGGGCTGAGGAGAAGGGCTGAGGAGAGGGGCTGAGGAGAAGGGTTGAGGAGAGTGCTGAGGAGAGAGGCTGAGGAGGGTTGAGAAGAGGTGCTGGGGGGGGCTGAGGAGAGGTGCTGAGGGGGCTGAGGAGAGGCCTGAGGAGAGGGGCTGAGGGGAAGGGCTGAGGAGAAGGGCTGAGGAGAGGAGCTGAGGAGAAGGGCTGAGGAGAGAGGCTGAGGAGGGCTGAGGAGAGTGCTGAGGAGAGAGGCTGAGGAGAGAGGCTGAGGAGAGAGGCTGAGGAGGGCTGAGGAGAGGTGCTGGGGGGGCTGAGGAGAGGTGCTGAGGGGGCTGAGGAGAGGGGCTGAGGAGAAGGACTGAGGAGAGGAGCTGAGGAGAAGGGCTGAGGAGAAGGGCTGAGGAGAGAGGCTGAGGAGGGCTGAGGAGAGTGCTGAGGAGAGAGGCTGAGGAGGGCTGAGGAGAGGTGCTGGGGGGGCTACCAATCCTCCTCGAGGAGGACTAAACCCCAGGTTAATAACAAAACAAAGACCCCATCCAGCTCCCCGACCTCCCTCCCTCCACGTGCTCCCCTCGTCCCCTCTTACCGACTCCCAGGAAGAATACACCTTTCATAGAACTCTTTTAATTAGTCTTTCGTAACAGAATAAATTGAATTAGCTGCTAATTCGTTTATCTTCGCAGGAGAAATGGAGTTAACCTCTAAGAACTTGGAAGACAAGAAAAGATGTTTGTTCAAAACATCGACGGCGTCAAAAGTTTAAATACAGTGAGCTGTAAAACTATTGGGGTTGTGACGCATCTTCTGTTGTTGTTTTTGGCTCTGTACTCCCAGCACTTTGGATTTGAAATGATACAATGACTATGAGGTTAAAGGTCAGACTGTCAGCTTTAATTTGAGGTTATTTTCATCCATATCGGGTGAACAGTTTAGAAATTATAGTTATTTTTTGTATATTAGTTCCCCCATTTTAGGGGACCAAAAGTATTGGGACAATTTCACTCATATGTGTATTAAAGTAGGAAAAAGTTACGTATTTGGCCCAATATTTGTAGCACACAATGATTACATCAAACTTCATTCATACTCTACCCCAAGACATGCTGACCTCTCACCCTCAAGACATGCTGACCTCTCACCTCTAGACATGCTGATCTCTCACCCCAAGACATGCTGACCTCTCACCCCAAGACATGTTGATCTCTCACCTCAAGACATGCTGACCTCTCACCCCAACACATGTTGATCTCTCACCCCAAGACATGCTGACCTCTCACCTCAAGACATGCTGACCTCTCACCTCAAGACATGTTGACCTCTCACCATTACACTTAAGGGGAGGTTCGCATTTTTTGGGGGGGGGAGGATGATATTTGTGCGTCTGTTACTTTTCTCAATCGTTCACTTTTAATTCAGGATGATCTGTTGTCAGAGAGAAAGGAAGGAAGGAAGGAACATGTGCCTGATAAATACTATTTAATTATGAGCCTCCTTCAGGGGTTGTTTTTCACCTTGGTCTAATATAGCAGGATTTATAACAAGTCTTAGTCTAACTGAGATTAGATGTCAAACAAGGTCTTATTCCCCAGACACCTGTTCATTTATCAGTGAAGTGTAATTGTTTTTTTGGCACGTTGTATTCCACTCTGCCTTCCCCCTCTCTCTCTCTCTCTCTCTGTCTCTGTCTCTCTCTCTCTCTCTGTCTCTGTCTCTCTCTCTCTCTCTCTCTCTCTCTGTCTCTCTCTCTTGTCTCTCTCTCTGTCTCTCTCTCTGTCTCTCTCTCTCTCTCTCTCTCTCTGTCTCTCTCTCTCTCTGTCTCTCTCTCTCTGTCTCTCTCTCTCTCTCTCTGTCTCTCTCTCTCTCTCTCTCTGTCTCTCTCTCTCTGTCTCTCTCTCTCTGTCTCTCTCTCTGTCTCTCTCTCTCTGTCTCTCTCTCTGTCTCTCTCTCTCTCTCTGTCTCTCTCTCTCTCTGTCTCTCTCTCTCTCTCTCTCTCTCTGTCTCTCTCTCTCTCTCTCTCCCTCTCTCTGTCTCTCTCTCTCCCTCTCAATTCAATTCAATTCAAGGGGCTTTATTGGCATGGGAAACATGTGTTAACATTGCCAAAGCAAGTGACATTACAAATGTCATATTATATATATATACAGTGTTCTAACAATGTACAAATGGTAAAGGACACAAGATAAAATAAATAAGCATAAATATGGGTTGTATTTACAATGGTGTTTGTTCTTCACTGGTTGCCCTTTTCTCGTGGCAACAGGTCACAAATCTTGCTGCTGTGATGGCACACTGTGGAATTGGATTTGTTTTCGAATTCTTTGTGGATCTGTGTAATCTGAGGGAAATATGTCTCTCTAATATGGTCATACATTGGACAGGAGGTTAGGAAGTGCAGCTCAGTTTCTCTCTCTCTCTCTGTCTCTCCCTCTCTCTGTCTCTCCCTCTCTGTCTCTCTGTCTCTCTCTCCCTCTCTCTCTCTCCCTCTCTCTGTCTCTCTCTCTTTGTGTCTCTCTGGGGGTTGGAACGCCCACAACCGAACAGGAACCATATCTCTCCCTCCCCGAGCCCTGAACATCCAATCATCTTCCAGTCCGAGGGTTACATAAACTCTTCTTTTATAAAAGACTGTTGCTTCTCCTCTCAGTACCGTCTCCATCTCAGTCCATTTCGGGAGTTGAGCCCGTCATTCTCTGACGTGCCGGAACATGCATTTTGGCGCAAAGCAGATGTTGAATTCATTCGAGTTGTATTATTAACAGATTGGCTATTTTTACTTGTTGGTGTGAGTTTTCCCTACCCAACTCACTTTCTTACATCAAAAGAGACAGTTTACAAGATCATTACAACTTAAAAACGACAAAATGGCACTTCAGAATAAAATCCTTCAACTGAGCTGCAGGAGTGTTTTGGGAGAAGTGCTCAACAAGAGGTTTGCCAGTAATTCTCGCGCGCTGCTCAAATCTGCAACCAGCGAGTCGCTCCGGATCTGTGCAACCGGACAAGAGACTTTCCCGGAGGATTTGATCACACCGGGGGCCAGTGCGGAGGTGGTCGCTAAGGAGACCCGGATCAAGAGTCTGAAAGAGATGCCGGGACCCAGCGCCGTCAGCAACCTGATCGAGTTCTTTTACCGGGACGGTTTCAGTAGAATCCACGAAATACAGGTGGGCTACTTGGTCTTTTGTTTTTGGATTGAATATTTCGGTGATTTTGCAACGATAGGCACATTTAGCATTTTACTTAGTTTATTGGAAAATACTTGAATCAACAGAAATGTTAGTAATTTAGTCAGGAACCATAAACTGGTGTTGGCTGGGACCCTTTTATTCGACCAACTGATTTGCCTATTTTCCCCCCTCCGACTTTCGGCCAAAGTCATGACATCATCAAACGTGTTGTTTTAAATGACAAACACAATGCGTTTTGGGATGATTGTTTTTGTCTATAGGAATGTGTTACTACCACTTTTAGAAATAATGATTTAGAAATAATGATTTGCGTTCATAAATATGAGTCTCCGCTGGCTGGACTTGTATTCCTGCTCGGAGGCTAAATAATGATTTTCATAAATATGAGTGTCCGCTGGCTGGACTTGTATTCCTGCTCGGAGGCTACCATCAAACATGCCATTTCTTGTTAAAATGGTTATATATTTATACTTTTTACACTCGTTTATATTGGGAAAGGTAAGTGCTGTACTCACGACGTAGACAGAAATGTGTTTTTTAATATGTAGTCTGCATATATATATGTGTTTTCTCTTTACTTTATTGGAAAATACTTGATACTTGATATGTGTAGATTACAGGGTAATGACAGGGTAATGACAGGGTAATGGGTAATGACAGGGTAATGACAGGGTAATGGGTAATGACAGGGTAATGACAGGGTAATGGGTAATGACAGGGTAATGGGTAATGACAGGGTAATGGGTAATGACAGGGTAATGACAGGGTAATGGGTAATGATAGGGTAATGGGTAATGACAGGGTAATGACAGGGTAATGTGTAATGACAGGGTAATGGGTAATGACAGGGTAATGACATGGTAGTGGGTAATGACAGGGTAATGACAGGGTAATGACAGGGTAATGGGTAATGACAGGGTAATGGGTAACGACAGGGTAATGGGTAATGACAGGGTAATGGGTAATGACAGGGTAATGGGTAATGACAGGGTAATGGGTAATGGCAGGGTAATGGGTAATGACAGGGTAATGGGTAATGACAGGGCAATGGGTAATGACAGGGTAATGACAGGGTAATGGGCAATGACAGGGTAATGGGTAATGACAGGGTAATGGGCAATTACAGGGTAATGACAGGGTAATGACATGGTAATGGGTAATGACAGGGTAATGTGTAATGACAGGGTAATGGGTAATGACATGGTAATGGGTAATGACAGGGTAATGACATGGTAATGGGTAATGACAGGGTAATGGGTAATGACAGGGTAATGGGTAATGACAGGGTAATGACAGGGTAGTGGGTAATGACAGGGTAATGACAGGGTAATGGGTAATGACAGGGTAATGGGTAATGACAGGGTAATGGGACACTGCACGATGTGTTACGAATTTGCTATTAGTGACAACATGTTATGAATTTGCAAAACGTATGATTTCTATATGACTTATTACAATGTGTTGTGGTTAACGTTAGCTAGGCTGTGGGTTAAGAGTTAGGTTACAGGGGTTATTACGGTTATGGGTAGGGTTACCTAACATGCCAAGTAACTTAAAGTAGTTGATCATTAGTTATATTGCTAAAGTGGTCCGTGATGAAATCTAAAGGGCTTGCTAGACGTTCGCAGGTTTTTTAAGGCCCAACCCTTCCACATTCTGACATTTTACTGCACAAAACATCCCACTTTCTGTTTGCTTTTGCGTAACCGAGTGCATTGAGGAGACCGATTGCTGCTGGAGTCCAGACAGTCAACTCTTACCCGAACCCACACCCCGACTAGTGAAGTAAAACTCTCCCTTTCTCCCGTTGCATAAGTTTCCTCGGTGTCACCTGAGGTTAACCTGTCTGTCTGAGACCTGAAGGTGACGGTAAAACAGGGCACTGTGACACGCCAGACTAGTCTGTCTCCTATAACTCACTGTTGAAGAAGACAAGGCACTTTGTTACCTGGAAGTCAATAGGAAAACACGCCTTCTGTAATCTACACTGTTAATGCACGTTGTTTTATCTGCCTACTATAGTTCATGTACTTCAGTTCAGTCTAATGAAAAAGAGACGGTCTACCTGGTAAATAACAGAACTAGGTTTCTGTAGACATACAGGTTAACGGTGTTACATACAGGTTACAGCGCGTTGTTTTCGGTGAAAAAGAGACGGTCTACCTGGTAAATAACACAACTAGGTTTCTGTAGACATACAGGTTAACGATGTGCGCGTTGTTTTCGGTGAGAAAGAGACGGTCTACCTGGTAAATAACAACTAGGTTTCTGTAGACATACAAGTTAACGATGTGCGCGTTGTTTTCGGGGAAAAAGAGACGGTCTACCTGGTAAATAACAGAACTAGGTTTCTGTAGACATACAGGTTAACGGTGTGCGCGTTGTTTTCGGTGAGAAAGAGACGTTCTACCTGGTAAATAACACAACTAGGTTTCTGTAGACATACAGGTTAACGGTGTTACATACAGGTTACAGCGCGTTGTTTTCGGGGAAAAGGAGACGGTCTTTATAGTGCTGGTTGTGAGCTGAATGAATCCATTGTGAAATGAGGACGGGGGGGGGGGGGAATAATACAACTGCCTTGAAACACGAGAACAGTTGTTTTCGGCACTTCCTTTGGGGGCGTTGGTGCCGGAGCTTGAGGACAGAGATGTGTCCCCCGGGGGGGCGCGTCAGAAGTAGTGTGGGGGGGGGGGGGCGCGTTGCATAACCATCGGGGAAATGGAACCATTACTTAATAGGTGTTATGAAAATGGTGTCAGGAGAACAGTGGCGTGTGTTGTTCCACACAGCGGTAGGAGGGATAGAGAGCGATAGAGTGAAAGATTGGTTTAGTGTGACCCTCCATTATTTCTGAACGTAACCTAGTAATACTGCCTGTCTACATCTGGGTAGCCTGGGCCCAGGTCTCTTTGTGCTGTATTGCCAAACTCCCCCCGTTGCCAAACTCCCCCCGTTGCCAAACTCCCCCCGTTGCCAAACTCCCCCCGTTGCCAAACTCTCCCGTTGCCAAACTCTCCCGTTGCCAAACTCTCCCCGTTGCCAAACTCCCCCGTTGCCAAACTCCCCCGTTGCCAAACTCCCCCGTTGCCAAACTCCCGTTGCCAAACTCCCGTTGCCAAACTCTGTGAAATAGAAAGAGATGGGGATGAGGATAAGTTTAGTGTGACTCTAGATCAAAACACAGGAATCACATTCTATCGGTTTAAACCCCTAAACGGCAATCCCAGACAGGATGTTGACAGCCAATCCCAGACAGGATGTTGACAGCAAATCCCAGACAGGATGTTGACAGCAAATCCCAGACAGGGTGTTGACAGCAAATCCCAGACAGGATGTTGACAGCAAATCCCAGACAGGATGTTGACAGCAAATCCCAGACAGGATGTTGACAGCAAATCCCAGACAGGGTGTTGACAGCAAATCCCAGACAGGATGTTGACATCAAGGTTCCTCTCTCTCCCCAGATGGAACACTCTCAGAAGTATGGGAAGATCTTTAAATCTCGTTTCGGCCCCCAGCTGGTTGTGTCTATCGCAGGGCGGGATCTGGTTGCCGAGGTGCTGAGGACGGAGGGTGTGGCCCCGCAGAGAGGCAACATGGAGTCCTGGAAGGAGTACCGCGACCTGAGGGGCCGATCTACCGGACTTATCTCAGCGTGAGTCTGACCTCTGAACTACGACCTGTGACATCACGGGACGCAAAATGTTATACCGCCTTTTTGAAAGGAGGAAATCTAGAAATGATTCACACGGAGAAGAAGTATCGACTTCAGTTAGTTGGAATGAATATTGTTGTGTAAAATCATCAACGATGTACATGTACAAACAACGAGATGTTTGACAAGTGAAGAATGTGTTTCTCAGAGCTCGTACATATTGTTCTGTAAAACCAGTACTGTCATGTTTCCATTTCAGTGTATTCTTATTTGTTACTTTAAAAAAAAACTTGACAAAAGCTCTGAGGAAGGTTGTGAGGTCGACACGTAAAGCTCTGAGGAAGGTTGTGAGGTCGACACGTAAAGCTCTGAGGAAGGCCGTGAGGTCGACACGTAAAGCTCTGAGGAAGGCCGTGAGGTCGACACGTAAAGCTCTGAGGAAGGCCGTGAGGTCGACACGTAAAGCTCTGAGGAAGGCCGTGAGGTCGACACGTAAAGCTCTGAGGAAGGTTGTGAGGCCGACACGTAAAGCTCTGAGGAAGGTTGTGAGGTCGACACGTGAAGCTCTGAGGAAGGTTGTGAGGTCGACACGTAAAGCTCTGAGGAAGGCCGTGAGGTCGACACGTAAAGCTCTGAGGAAGGCCGTGAGGCCGACACGTAAAGCTCTGAGGAAGGCCGTGAGGCCGACACGTAAAGCTCTGAGGAAGGCCGTGAGGCCGACACGTAAAGCTCTGAGGAAGGTCGACACGTAAAGCTCTGAGGAAGGTTGTGAGGTCGACACGTAAAGCTCTGAGGAAGGCCGTGAGGCCGACACGTAAAGCTCTGAGGAAGGTCGACACGTAAAGCTCTGAGGAAGGTTGTGAGGTCGACACGTAAAGCTCTGAGGAAGGTTGTGAGGTCGACACGTAAAGCTCTGAGGAAGGCCGTGAGGTCGACACGTAAAGCTCTGAGGAAGGCCGTGAGGTCGACACGTAAAGCTCTGAGGAAGGCCGTGAGGTCGACACGTAAAGCTCTGAGGAAGGCCGTGAGGCCGACACGTAAAGCTCTGAGGAAGGTTGTGAGGTCGACACGTAAAGCTCTGAGGAAGGTTGTGAGTTCGACACGTAAAGCTCTGAGGAAGGTTGTGAGGTCGACACGTAAAGCTCTGAGGAAAGCCGTGAGGTCGACACGTAAAGCTCTGAGGAAGGCCGTGAGGTCGACACGTAAAGCTCTGAGGAAGGCCGTCAGGTCGACACGTAAAGCTCTGAGGAAAGCCGTGAGGTCGACACGTAAAGCTCTGAGGAAAGCCGTGAGGCCGACACGTAAAGCTCTGAGGAAGGCCGTGAGGTCGACACGTAAAGCTCTGAGGAAGGCCGTGAGGCCGACACGTAAAGCTCTGAGGAAGGCCGTGAGGCCGACACGTAAAGCTCTGAGGAAGGCCGTGAGGTCGACACGTAAAGCTCTGAGGAAGGCCGTGAGGCCGACACGTAAAGCTCTGAGGAAGGCCGTGAGGCCGACACGTAAAGCTCTGAGGAAGGCCGTGAGGCCGACACGTAAAGCTCTGAGGAAGGCCGTGAGGCCGACACGTAAAGCTCTGAGGAAGGCCGTGAGGCCGACACGTAAAGCTCTGAGGAAGGCCGTGAGGTCGACACGTAAAGCTCTGAGGAAGGCCGTGAGGTCGACACGTAAAGCTCTGAGGAAGGCCGTGAGGCCGACACGTAAAGCTCTGAGGAAGGCCGTGAGGCCGACACGTAAAGCTCTGAGGAAGGCCGTGAGGTCGACACGTAAAGCTCTGAGGAAGGCCGTGAGGCCGACACGTAAAGCTCTGAGGAAGGTTGTGAGGTCGACACGTAAAGCTCTGAGGAAGGTTGTGAGGTCGACACGTAAAGCTCTGAGGAAGGTTGTGAGGTCGACACGTAAAGCTCTGAGGAAGGCCGTGAGGCCGACACGTAAAGCTCTGAGGAAGGCCGTGAGGCCGACACGTAAAGCTCTGAGGAAGGCCGTGAGGTCGACACGTAAAGCTCTGAGGAAGGCCGTGAGGCCGACACGTAAAGCTCTGAGGAAGGTTGTGAGGTCGACACGTAAAGCTCTGAGGAAGGTTGTGAGGTCGACACGTAAAGCTCTGAGGAAGGCCGTGAGGCCGACACGTAAAGCTCTGAGGAAGGTTGTGAGGTCGACACGTAAAGCTCTGAGGAAGGCCGTGAGGCCGACACGTAAAGCTCTGAGGAAGGTCGACACGTAAAGCTCTGAGGAAGGTCGACACGTAAAGCTCTGAGGAAGGCCGTGAGGCCGACACGTAAAGCTCTGAGGAAGGTCGACACGTAAAGCTCTGAGGAAGGTCGACACGTAAAGCTCTGAGGAAGGTCGACACGTAAAGCTCTGAGGAAAGCCGTGAGGTCGACACGTAAAGCTCTGAGGAAAGCCGTGAGGTCGACACGTAAAGCTCTGAGGAAGGCCGTGAGGTCGACACGTAAAGCTCTGAGGAAGGTTGTGAGGTCGACACGTAAAGCTCTGAGGAAGGCCGTGAGGTCGACACGTAAAGCTCTGAG
The DNA here is from genome assembly GCF_002021735.2 of Oncorhynchus kisutch. Lineage (NCBI taxonomy): Eukaryota > Metazoa > Chordata > Actinopteri > Salmoniformes > Salmonidae > Oncorhynchus > Oncorhynchus kisutch. The sequence goes on from NW_022265944.1 coordinate 71,781, forward strand.
GAAGGCCGTGAGGCCGACACGTAAAGCTCTGAGGAAGGCCGTGAGGTCGACACGTAAAGCTCTGAGGAAGGCCGTGAGGTCGACACGTAAAGCTCTGAGGAAGGTCGACACGTAAAGCTCTGAGGAAGGTTGTGAGGTCGACACGTAAAGCTCTGAGGAAGGTTGTGTGGTCGACACGTAAAGCTCTGAGGAAGGTTGTGTGGTCGACACGTAAAGCTCTGAGGAAGGTTGTGTGGTCGACACGTAAAGCTCTGAGGAAGGTCGACACGTAAAGCTCTGAGGAAGGTTGTGAGGTCGACACGTAAAGCTCTGAGGAAGGCCGTGAGGTCGACACGTAAAGCTCTGAGGAAGGCCGTGAGGTCGACACGTAAAGCTCTGAGGAAGGCCGTGAGGCCGACACGTAAAGCTCTGAGGAAGGCCGTGAGGTCGACACGTAAAGCTCTGAGGAAGGACCGTGAGGCCGACACGTAAAGCTCTGAGGAAGGTTGTGAGGTCGACACGTAAAGCTCTGAGGAAGGCCGTGAGGGTCGACACGTAAAGCTCTGAGGAAGGACCGTGAGGCCGACACGTAAAGCTCTGAGGAAGGTTGTGAGGTCGACACGTAAAGCTCTGAGGAAGGTCGACACGTAAAGCTCTGAGGAAGGCCGACACGTAAAGCTCTGAGGAAGGCCGACACGTAAAGCTCTGAGGAAGGTTGTGTGGTCGACACGTAAAGCTCTGAGGAAGGTCGACACGTAAAGCTCTGAGGAAGGTTGTGTGGTCGACACGTAAAGCTCTGAGGAAGGTCGACACGTAAAGCTCTGAGGAAGGTTGTGTGGCCGACACGTAAAGCTCTGAGGAAGGTTGTGTGGCCGACACGTAAAGCTCTGAGGAAGGCCGACACGTAAAGCTCTGAGGAAGGTCGACACGTAAAGCTCTGAGGAAGGCCGTGAGGTCGACACGTAAAGCTCTGAGGAAGGCCGTGAGGTCGACACGTAAAGCTCTGAGGAAGGCCGTGAGGTCGACACGTAAAGCTCTGAGGAAGGTCGTAAAGTTAAATAAAGGTCAAATAAATATCCCTCCTGATTGCGGGAATCTTCCCAACCAGGATTTCTGTGAAAAACCTTTTAGTTAGTTGTCTCTGACCACCTTCTCTCCCTTTCATCTCTGTAGGGAGGGTGAGGACTGGTTGAAGATGCGTAGCATCCTCCGTCAGCTGATCATGAGACCGAAGGACGTGGCTCAGTTCTCTGACGACGTGAATGCTGTGGTGGAGGACCTGGTGAAGAGAGTGGATACACTGAGGAGCCAGCAGTCAGACGGACTCACTGTATTCAATATTAACGATCTGTTTTTCAAATACGCAATGGAAGGTGGGTAGTGGGTACAGGGAGGGTGGGTAGTGGGTACAGGGAGGATGGGTAGTGGGTACAGGGAGCATGGGTAGTGGGTACAGGGAGGATGGGTAGTGGGTACAGTGAGGATGGGTAGTGGGTACAGGGAAGATAGGTAGTGGGTACAGGGAGGATGGGTAGTGGGTACAGGGAGGATGGGTAGTGGGTACAGGGAGGATGGGTAGTGGGTACAGGGAGGATGGGTAGTGAACACAGGGAGGATGGGTACAGGGAGGATGGGTACAGGGAGGATGGGTACAGGGAGGATGGGTAGTGGGTACAGGGAGAATAGGTAGTGGGTACAGGGAGGATAGGTAGTGGGTACAGGGAGGATGAGTAGTGGTACAGGGAGGATGGGTACAGGGATAATAGGTAGTGGGTACAGGGAGGATAGGTAGTGGGTACAGGGAGGATAGGTAGTGGGTACAGGGAGGATGGGTAGTGGGTACAGGGAGGATGGGTAGTGGGTACAGGGAGGATGGGTAGTGGGTACAGGGAGAGGATGGGTAGTGGGTACAGGGAGGATAGGTACAGGGAGAATAGGTAGTGGGTACAGGGATGATGGGTAGTGGGTACAGGGATGATGGGTAGTGGGTACAGGGAGGATGGGTAGTGGGTACAGGGAGGATGGGTACAGGGAGAATAGGTAGTGGGTACAGGGAGGATGGGTAGTGGGTACAGGGAGGATGGGTACAGGGAGAATAGGTAGTGGGTACAGGGAGGATGGGTACAGGGAGAATAGGTAGTGGGTACAGGGAGGATGGGTAGTGGGTACAGGGAGGATGGGTACAGGGAGAATAGGTAGTGGGTACAGGGAGGATGGGTAGTGGGTACAGGGAGGATGGGTACAGGGAGAATAGGTAGTGGGTACAGGGAGGATGGGTAGTGGGTACAGGGAGGATGGGTACTAGTCAGTTATCACTCCAGTATATCAGGTTTCATGTAGACTACTGTATCTGTTTAGACTCTGTGGGAAGTCTGTTATTGAGGGTGCAGAACTCCTTTACAGATGTGGCAGACATCATTTCCATTTGTCATACCAGCTAAACTAAAACTAATAAACCCCAACTTTCTAGTGCTCTTTTTTTTTTCCTTCTATCTTCAAGTTAATTTACCTTCCTCCTCATCTTCTCCCAGGTATGGCAGCCATCTTGTACGAGGACCGTCTGGGCTGCTTGGAGAATGAGATTCCTCAGAAGAGCCAGGACTACATCGCAGCCCTGCACCTGATGTTTAGTTCCTTTAAGATGACTATGTACGCCGGGGCCATCCCCAAGTGGCTCAGAACCGTCATCCCCAGACCCTGGGAGGAGTTCTGCAGCTCCTGGGACGGACTCTTCAGTTTCAGTACGTTTCGCTGTTGCTGTGTTTTGACCTTTAAAAGACTGGTGATTTACCACCCGGTGTTTGACCTTTAAAAGACTGGTGATTTACCACCCGGTGTTTTGACCTTTAAAAGACTGGTGATTTACCACCCTGTGTTTGACCTTTAAAAGACTGGTGATTTACCACCCGGTGTTTTGACCTTTAAAAGACTGGTGATTTACTACCCGGTGTTTTGACCTTTAAAAGACTGGTGATTTACCACCCGGTGTTTTGACCTTTAAAAGACTGGTGATTTACCACCCGGTGTTTGACCTTTAAAAGCCTCAGACTGGTGATTTACCACCCGGTGTTTGACCTTTAAAAGACTGGTGATTTACCACCCGGTGTTTGACCTTTAAAAGCCTCAGACTAGTGATTTACCACCCGGTGTTTTGACCTTTAAAAGACTGGTGATTTACTACCCGGTGTTTGACCTTTAAAAGACTGGTGATTTACCACCCGGTGTTTGACCTTTAAAAGACTGGTGATTTACCACCCGGTGTTTTGACCTTTAAAAGACTGGTGATTTACCACCCGGTGTTTGACCTTTAAAAGCCTCAGACTGGTGATTTACCACCCAGTGTTTGACCTTTAAAAGCCTCAGACTGGTGATTTACCACCCGGTGTTTTGACCTTTTAAAAGCCTCAGACTGGTGATTTACCACCTGGTGTTTTGACCTTTAAAAGACTGGTGATTTACCACCCGGTGTTTGACCTTTAAAAGACTGGTGATTTACCACCCGGTGTTTGACCTTTAAAAGACTGGTGATTTACCACCCGGTGTTTGACCTTTTAAAAGCCTCAGACTGGTGATTTACCACCCGTGTTTTGACCTTTTAAAAGCCTCAGACTGGTGATTTACCACCCGGTGTTTGACCTTTAAAAGCCTCAGACTGGTGATTTACCACCCGGTGTTTGACCTTTAAAAGCCTCAGACTGGTGATTTACCACCCGGTGTTTTGACCTTTTAAAAGCCTCAGACTGGTCATTTACCACCTGGTGTTTTGACCTTTTAAAAGGCTCAGACTGGTGATTTACCACCCGGTGTTTTGACCTTTTAAAAGCCTCAGACTGGTGATTTACCACCCGTGTTTTGACCTTTAAAAGCCTCAGACTGGTGATTTACAACCCGGTGTTTTGACCTTTAAAAGGCTCAGACTGGTGATTTACCACCCGGTGTTTTGACCTTTTAAAAGCCTCAGACTGGTGATTTACCACCCGTGTTTTGACCTTTAAAAGCCTCAGACTGGTGATTTACAACCCGGTGTTTTGACCTTTAAAAGCCTCAGACTGGTGATTTACCACCCGGTGTTTTGACCTTTAAAAGCCTCAGACTGGTGATTTACCACCCGATGTTTGACCTTTAAAAGCCTCAGACTGGTGATTTACTACCCGGTGTTTTGACCTTTAAAAGCCTCAGACTGGTGATTTACCACCCGGTGTTTTGACCTTTAAAAGCCTCAGACTGGTGATTTACCACCTGGTGTTTTGACCTTTAAAAGACTGGTGATTTACCACCTGGTGTTTGACCTTTAAAAGCCTCAGACTGGTGATTTACCACCCGGTGTTTGACCTTTTAAAGCCTCCGACTGGTGATTTACCACCCGGTGTTTTGACCTTTTAAAAGCCTCAGACTGGTGATTTACCACCCGTGTTTTGACCTTTAAAAGCCTCAGACTGGTGATTTACAACCCGGTGTTTTGACCTTTAAAAGACTGGTGATTTACTACCCGGTGTTTGACCTTTAAAAGACTGGTGATATACCACCCGGTGTTTGACCTTTAAAAGACTGGTGATTTACCACCCGGTGTTTTGACCTTTAAAAGACTGGTGATTTACCACCCGGTGTTTGACCTTTAAAAGCCTCAGACTGGTGATTTACCACCCAGTGTTTGACCTTTAAAAGCCTCAGACTGGTGATTTACCACCCGGTGTTTTGACCTTTTAAAAGCCTCAGACTGGTGATTTACCACCTGGTGTTTTGACCTTTAAAAGACTGGTGATTTACCACCCGGTGTTTGACCTTTAAAAGACTGCTGATTTACCACCCGGTGTTTGACCTTTAAAAGCCTCAGACTGGTGATTTACTACCCGGTGTTTTGACCTTTAAAAGACTGGTGATTTACCACCTGGTGTTTTGACCTTTAAAAGACTGGTGATTTACCACCCGGTGTTTGACCTTTAAAAGACTGGTGATTTACCACCCGGTGTTTGACCTTTTAAAAGCCTCAGACTGGTGATTTACCACCCGTGTTTTGACCTTTTAAAAGCCTCAGACTGGTGATTTACCACCCGGTGTTTGACCTTTAAAAGCCTCAGACTGGTGATTTACCACCCGGTGTTTGACCTTTAAAAGCCTCAGACTGGTGATTTACCACCCGGTGTTTTGACCTTTTAAAAGCCTCAGACTGGTCATTTACCACCTGGTGTTTTGACCTTTTAAAAGGCTCAGACTGGTGATTTACCACCCGGTGTTTTGACCTTTTAAAAGCCTCAGACTGGTGATTTACCACCCGTGTTTTGACCTTTAAAAGCCTCAGACTGGTGATTTACAACCCGGTGTTTTGACCTTTAAAAGCCTCAGACTGGTGATTTACCACCCGGTGTTTTGACCTTTAAAAGCCTCAGACTGGTGATTTACCACCCGGTGTTTGACCTTTAAAAGCCTCAGACTGGTGATTTACTACCCGGTGTTTTGACCTTTAAAAGCCTCAGACTGGTGATTTACCACCCGGTGTTTTGACCTTTAAAAGCCTCAGACTGGTGATTTACCACCTGGTGTTTTGACCTTTAAAAGACTGGTGATTTACCACCTGGTGTTTGACCTTTAAAAGCCTCAGACTGGTGATTTACCACCCGGTGTTTGACCTTTTAAAGCCTCAGACTGGTGATTTACCACCCGGTGTTTTGACCTTTTAAAAGCCTCAGACTGGTGATTTACCACCCTGTGTTTTGACCTTTTAAAAGGCTCCGACTGGTGATTTACCACCCGGTGTTTTGACCTTTTAAAAGCCTCAGACTGGTGATTTACCACCCGTGTTTTGACCTTTAAAAGCCTCAGACTGGTGATTTACAACCCGGTGTTTTGACCTTTAAAAGCCTCAGACTGGTGATTTACCACCCGGTGTTTTGACCTTTAAAAGCCTCAGACTGGTGATTTACCACCCGGTGTTTTGACCTTTAAAAGCCTGAGACTGGTGATTTACCACCCGGTGTTTGACCTTTAAAAGCCTCAGACTGGTGATTTACTACCCTGTGTTTTGACCTTTAAAAGCCTCAGACTGGTGATTTACCACCCGGTGTTTGACCTTTAAAAGCCTCAGACTGGTTATTTACTACCCGGTGTTTTGACCTTTTAAAAGCCTCAGACTGGTGATTTACCACCCAGTGTTTGACCTTTAAAAGACTGGTGATTTACCACCCGGTGTTTGACCTTTAAAAGACTGGTGATTTACCACCCAGTGTTTCACCTTTAAAAGCCTCAGACTGGTGATTTACCACCCGGTGTTTTGACCTTTTAAAAGCCTCAGACTGGTGATTTTACCACCCAGTGTTTTGACCTTTAAAAGCCTCAGACTGGTGATTTACCACCCGGTGTTTGACCTTTTAAAAGCCTCAGACTGGTGATTTACCACCCGTGTTTTGACCTTTTAAAAGCCTCAGACTGGTGATTTACCACCCGGTGTTTTGACCTTTAAAAGACTGGTGATTTACCACCCGGTGTTTGACCTTTAAAAGCCTCAGACTGGTGATTTACCACCCGGTGTTTGACCTTTAAAAGACTCAGACTGGTCTGACTGCTGAGAGCTACTTTATTGAGGAGAAATGTCTCACCTACACTCTTAGAACAACATCAAATGCTACTTCATCTGTCTCCATAGGAGAACCCTTTGTAGAGCCCATTTGGGTTCCAGGTAGAACCCATTCTGGCTTCCAGGTAGAACCCCTTACACAGAGTGTTCTACATGGAACTCAAAATGATTCTACCTGAAAACCAAAATGATTTTTTACCAGGACCTGAAACCCAAAATGTTCTACCTGGAACCAAAAGGGTTCTACCTGAAACCCCAAAGGATTTTTCACCAGGATCCATAAAGGGTTATCCTATGGGGACAGACAAAGAACCCTTTTCAAACCCTTTATTTCTCTGGATAAGAGCGTCTGATAAATGACTCACTTGTGAATGCATGCATGTAACCCAATACTGTTGTTCTGAACTAGAGATGAATATGTTTCCATAACCCTCTCCCCCTCCCCCCCAGGCCAGATCCATGTAGATAAGCGTCTGGGGGAGATCCAGGATCTGGTGTCCCGAGGAGAGATGGTGAAGGGGGGGCTGTTAACTCACATGCTGGTGACCCGAGAGATGAACCTGGAGGAGATCTACGCTAACATGACTGAGATGTTACTGGCTGGGGTGGATACGGTGAGCAGTAGGGGAGATGTTACTGGGGTGGACACGGTGAGCAGTAGGGGAGATGTTACTGGGGTGGGGTGGACACGGTGAGCAGTAGGGGAGATGTTACTGGGGTGGGGTGGACACGGTGAGCAGTAGGGGAGATGTTACTGGGGTGGACACGGTGAGCAGTAGGGGAGATGTTACTGGGGTGGGGTGGACACGGTGAGCAGTAGGGGAGATGTTACTGGGGTGGGGTGGACACGGTGAGCAGTAGGGGAGATGTTACTGGGGTGGACACGGTGAGCAGTAGGGGAGATGTTACTGGGGTGGGGTGGACACGGTGAGCAGTAGGGGAGATGTTACTGGGGTGGGGTGGACACGGTGAGCAGTAGGGGAGATGTTACTGGGGTGGGGTGGATACGGTGAGCAGTAGGGGAGATGTTACTGGGGTGGACACGGTGAGCAGTAGGGGAGATGTTACTGGGGTGGGGTGGATACGGTGAGCAGTAGGGGAGATGTTACTGGGGTGGACACGGTGAGCAGTAGGGGAGATGTTACTGGGGTGGACACGGTGAGCAGTAGGGGAGATGTTACTGGGGTGGGGTGGATACGGTGAGCAGTAGGGGAGATGTTACTGGGGTGGGGTGGACACGGTGAGCAGTAGGGGAGATGTTACTGGGGTGGGGTGGACACGGTGAGCAGTAGGGGAGATGTTACTGGGGTGGGGTGGACACGGTGAGCAGTAGGGGAGATGTTACTGGGGTGGGGTGGACACGGTGAGCAGTAGGGGAGATGTTACTGGGGTGGACACGGTGAGCAGTAGGGGAGATGTTACTGGGGTGGACACGGTGAGCAGTAGGGGAGATGTTACTGGGGTGGGGTGGACACGGTGAGCAGTAGGGGAGATGTTACTGGGGTGGGGTGGACACGGTGAGCAGTAGGGGAGATGTTACTGGGGTGGGGGGGACACGGTGAGCAGTAGGGGAGATGTTACTGGGGTGGGGTGGACACGGTGAGCAGTAGGGGAGATGTTACTGGGGTGGGGTGGACACGGTGAGCAGTAGGGGAGATGTTACTGGGGTGGGGTGGACACGGTGAGCAGTAGGGGATATGTTACTGGGGTGGGGTGGACACGGTGAGCAGTAGGGGAGATGTTACTGGGGTGGACACGGTGAGCAGTAGGGGAGATGTTACTGGCTGGGGTGGACACGGTGAGCAGTAGGGGAGATGTTACTGGGGTGGGGTGGATACGGTGAGCAGTAGGGGAGATGTTACTGGGGTGGACACGGTGAGCAGTAGGGGAGATGTTACTGGGGTGGGGTGGACACGGTGAGCAGTAGGGGAGATGTTACTGGGGTGGACACGGTGAGCAGTAGGGGAGATGTTACTGGGGTGGGGTGGACACGGTGAGCAGTAGGGGAGATGTTACTGGGGTGGGGTGGACACGGTGAGCAGTAGGGGAGATGTTACTGGGGTGGGGTGGACACGGTGAGCAGTAGGGGAGATGTTACTGGGGTGGGGTGGACACGGTGAACAGTAGGGGAGATGTTACTGGGGTGGGGTGGACACGGTGAGCAGTAGGGGAGATGTTACTGGGTGGACACGGTGAGCAGTAGGGGAGATGTTACTGGGGTGGACACGGTGAGCAGTAGGGGAGATGTTACTGGGGTGGGGTGGACACGGTGAGCAGTAGGGGAGGGTTAACCCAGCTATAACGTTTCTCTCCCTCCTGTTTTGTCCCCCCCCCCATTCTGTTGGTTGGAGCCTCTCAGGGGGTGTTTAGTCTTGGTTCCCACCAGACATCTCCGTGTGTGTGTGAACTGTGTGTATAGCAGAGACTGCCAGGGTGTTGTGAGACGTCAGATTAATGTGACGTGTCAATGAGAGTTGGCCTGGGGGGGGGGGGGGGGGGGGGGGTCACATCTTGGCAGGAGGGTTGGGTTTGCAGACTGCCTCTGTCCAGCCTCCTCTCAGCTCCTCTCAGCTGTAACAGTGTGTTATGCTCTGGGAGGTGGAAGAGGGTTTAAGCCCTGCAGGGAGGCTGTCATATGATTCCCCCTGGTTGCCAGGGTGTTGCCATGGTGTTGCCAGGGTCTTGCCAGCTGAGGAAACCAAGAGAAGGATCAAGCCTCTGATCTTCCGTCCCTCCTTCTGTCTGTGTGTCCTCGCTGGGACGCTGACCTCAGGATGAACCCTGCTGGGGGAGGGAGGGAGGGAGGGAGGGAGGGAGAGGAGGGGGAGATGGTTGTGAGAACAAAAGGCCTAGCCCCATTTTATATCTGGTTCTAACATGTGTCCTTTGTCCTGATCTTGTCCCATTTTGTTTTAGACTGGTGTAGATGTTTTTAAAGTTGCATTGTGATCTGATTGCGATCAGATCTCCTGACCACCTCCGAAGGTAGTCAGATTGTGTCTGGATATCAAGTGTAAACAGATCTGGACGGTCAAACCATTTGAAATCATCGTTAGACCGCCTGGTCAAACCATTGACTTTATGGAGACATGGTGGACGACATACAGGGAGGAACCAGGATATCTGGTCACCATGGAGACACGGTGGACAACATACAGGGAGGAACCAGGATATCTGGTCACCATGGAGACACGGTGGACAACATACAGGGAGGAACCAGGATATCTGGTCACCATGGAGACACGGTGGACAACATACAGGGAGGAACCAGGATATCTGGTCACCATGGAGACACGGTGGACAACATACAGGGAGGAACCAGGATATCTGGTCACCATGGAGACACGGTGGACAACATACAGGGAGGAACCAGGATATCTGGTCACCATGGAGACACGGTGGACAACATACAGGGAGGAACCGGGATATCTGGTCACCATGGAGACACGGTGGACAACATACAGGGAGGAACCAGGATATCTGGTCACCATGGAGACACGGTGGACGGATAGGAGACTCATTTTAATACCGTGTGTAGATACAACGGCTACGATGTGGTACAATCAGATTGTGGATAAATTCAGTACAAGGAATGCATGTTAGCACCAGGTATAAACGAGGTGTGTGTGTGTGTGTGTGTGTGTGTGTGTGTGTGTGTGTGTGTGTGTGTGTGTGTGTGTGTGTGTGTGTGTGTGTGAGTGAAAGGGACAGAAAGAGAGAACAAAAGCAAGGTCTCTCTGCGACATAAGAACGACTGTGTGGGAGGGAGAGAGAGAGGGAGGGAGAGGGGGGAGGGAGGGAGGGAGAGGGGGGAGGGAGGGAGGGTTAGGAGAACAAAAGCAAGGTCTGTCTGTGTGACATAAGAACCGCTGTGTGGGGGAGAGAGGGAGATGACTACAAAGGGAAGGAGAGGGGGGAGGGAGGGAGGGAGATGACTACAAAGGGAAGGAGAGGGGGATGGAGGGAGGGAGAGGGGGGGAGAGAGGGAGGGAGAGGGGGGAGAGAGAGGGAGGGAGGGAGAGGGGGGAGAGAGGGAGGGAGATGGCTACAAAGGGAAGGAGAGGGGGATGGAAGGAGGGAGAGGGGGGGAGAGAGGGAGGGAGGGAGGGAGGGAGAGGGGGAGAGGGAGAGGGGGGAGGGAGAGGGGGAGAGAGGGATTTGAATAAAGGA
>NW_022265944.1:87500-215000 GCF_002021735.2 Oncorhynchus kisutch
TATGTGCAAATAGTTACTCTCTTTTTCTTTCCCTCCCCCCTCTCTACCTTTCTCCCCCTTGTCCTCTCCATACCCTCTCCATACCTCTTTCTGTCTCTCCCTTCCCCTCCCCTCTCTCCATTCCTCTCTGTCTCTCCCTTCCCTCCCCCTCTCTACCTTTCTCCCCCTTGTCCTCTCCATACCCTCTCCATACCCTCTCCATACCTCTTTCTGTCTCTCCCTTCCCTCCCCCCTCTCCATTCCTCTCTGTCTCTCCCTTCCCTCCCCCTCTCTACCTTTCTCCCCCTTGTCCTCTCCATATCCTCTCCATACCCTCTCCATACCTCTTTCTGTCTCTCCCTTCCCTCCCCCCTCTCCATTCCTCTCTGTCTCTCCCTTCCCTCCCCCCTCTCTACCTTTCTCCCCCTTGTCCTCTCCATACCCTCTCCATACCCTCTCCATACCTCTTTCTGTCTCTCCCTTCCCTCCCTCTCTCCCCCCCTCTCCATTCCTCTCTGTCTCTCCCTTCCCTCCCCCCTCTCTACCTTTCTCCCCCTTGTCCTCCCCCTCTCCATACCTCTTTCTGTCTCTCCCTTCCCTCCCCTCTCTCCCCCCCTCTATTCCTCTCTCTGTCTCCCCCCCCTCTCCCCCCCCTCTCCCCCCCCCCCCTCTCCATTCCTCTCTCTGTCTCTCCCTTCCCTCCCCTCTCCCCCCCCTCTCCATTCCTCCCTCTGTCTCTCTTCCTTCTCCCCAGAATGTTTCCTGTTCTTCCAGGTAATGGTCGTGTTACCCAGGATGACTTGGTGGTTGGCGGTTACTTCATCCCCAAAGGGGTAAGAGTGTGTCTATATCTCACCCAGGGTGATGATGACTGTGTGTCTATATCCCACCCAGGGTGATGATGACTGTGTGTCTTTATCCCACCAGGGTGATGATGACTGTGTGTCTATATCCCACCCAGGGTGATGATGACTGTGTGTCTATATCCCACCCAGGGTGATGATGACTGTGTCTATATCCCACCCAGGGTGATGATGACTGTGTGTCTATATCCCACCCAGGGTGATGATGACTGTGTGTCTATATCCCACCCAGGGTGATGATGACTGTTGTGTCTATATCCCACCCAGGGTGATGATGACTGTGTCTATATCCCACCCAGGGTGATGATGACTGTGTGTCTATATCCCACCAGGGTGATGATGACTGTGTGTCTATATCCCACCCAGGGTGATGATGACTGTGTGTCTATATCCCACCAGGGTGACCTCCCTGTCTGTTCTCCTCCTTAGACTCTCTTCATATCCTCCCTGTCTCCTCTCCTCCTCAGACCCAGACTCTCCTCATATCCTCCCTGTCTCCTCTCCTCCTCAGACCCAGACTCTCCTCATATCCTCCCTGTCTCCTCTCCTCCTCAGACCCAGACTCTCCTTCATATCCTCCCTGTCTCCTCTCCTCCTCAGACCCAGTTGGCTCTATGTCACTACTCTACCTCCATGGACGAGGAGAATTTCCCGGGGCTGATGACTTCCGTCCAGACCGCTGGATCAGGAAGGACGCTACGGACCGGGTGGATAACTTCGGCTCCATCCCGTTCGGCTACGGCATCAGGAGCTGCATCGGCAGGAGGATAGCTGAACTGGAGATGCACCTGGCTCTTACACAGGTGGGGGAACCTCACACACACACACACACACAACACACACAGTATTTTCCTGACAACAGTATCTTGGGTGATCTTGATCCCTTCTCAAATAGACAATAGATTTTCTAATCTTATTCTGTAACAGTGTCTCTGTTGTTCCCAAAATGAAGGTCTTTGCATGACTTAGTCTTCTTCTTATATCAGAAATAGGGGGACATTTTGGGACCTAGATTTAGTCCCCCAGCTGGTTAATACCGGTTGTGTTTGTCTCTTCTTCTCCCCCAGCTGGTTAATACCGGTTGTGTTTGTCTCTTCTTCTCCCCCAGCTGGTTAATACCGGTTGTGTTTGTCTCTTCTTCTCCCCCAGCTGGTTAATACCGGTTGTGTTTGTCTCTTCTTCTCCCCCAGCTGGTTAATACCGGTTGTGTTTGTCTCTTCTTCTCCCCCAGCTGGTTAATACCGGTTGTGTTTGTCTCTTCTTCTCCCCCAGCTGGTTAATACCGGTTGTGTTTGTCTCTTCTTCTCCCCCAGCTGGTTAATACCGGTTGTGTTTGTCTCTTCTTCTCCTCCAGCTGATCCAGAGGTTTCAGATTGGGCTGTGTCCCATCACAGAAGAAATCAAAGCCAAAACCCACGGCCTCCTCTGTCCTGCTGCGCCCATCAACCTGCAGTTTGCCGACAGACAACCCTAGACCAAAACCCACGGCCTCCTCTGTCCTGCTGCGCCCATCAACCTGCAGTTTGCCGACAGACAACCCTAGATCACAACCCACGGCCTCCTCTGTCCTGCTGCGCCCATCAACCTGCAGTTTGCCGACAGACAACCCTAGACCACAACCCACGGCCTCCTCTGTCCTGCTGCGCCCATCAACCTGCAGTTTGCCGACAGACAACCCTAGACCAAAACCCACGGCCTCCTCTGTCCTGCTGCGCCCATCAGCCTGCAGTTTGCCGACAGACAACCCTAGACCAAAACCCACAGCCTCCTCTGTCCTGCTGCGCCCATCAACCTGCAGTTTGCTGACAGACAACCCTAGACCAAAACCCACGGCCTCCTCTGTCCTGCTGCGCCCATCAACCTGCAGTTTGCCGACAGACAACCCTAGACCAAAACCCACTGCTGTCCTCTGTCCTGCTGCGCCCATCAACCTGCAGTTTGCCGACAGACAACCCTAGACCAAAACCCACTGCTGTCCTCTGTCCTACTGCGCCCATCAACCTGCAGTTTGCCGACAGACAACCCTAGACCAAAACCCACGGCCTCCTCTGTCCTGCTGCGCCCATCAACCTGCAGTTTGCTGACAGACAACCCTAGACCAAAACCCACGGCCTCCTCTGTCCTGCTGCGCCCATCAACCTGCAGTTTGCCGACAGACAACCCTAGACCAAAACCCACTGCTGTCCTCTGTCCTACTGCGCCCATCAACCTGCAGTTTGCCGACAGACAACCCTAGACCAAAACCCACTGCTGTCCTCTGTCCTACTGCGCCCATCAACCTGCAGTTTGCCGACAGACAACCCTAGACCAAAACCCATGGCCTCCTCTGTCCTCAACCTGCAGTTTGCCGACAGACGACCCTGGACAGATACACTGTTTAACTCCTTTCTTCTCCTTATCTCTCTAGTGAGGAGGTAAATGGGAGAATAACAGACAGACTGTCGTAAGGCAGGTTTATACCATCCTGTACCCAGATGCTATTGTTCTGTATAAACAGCCTCTAAGATACAGGATGTACCCAGATGTTATTGTTCTGTATAAACAGCCTCTAAGATACAGGATGTACCCAGATGTTATTGTTCTGTATAAACAGCCTCTAAGATACAGGATGTACCCAGATGTTATTGTTCTGTATAAACAGCCTCTAAGATACAGGATGTACCCAGATGCTATTGTTCTGTATAAACAGCCTCTAAGATACAGGATGTACCCAGATGTTATTGTTCTGTATAAACAGCCTCTAAGATACAGGATGTACCCAGATGTTATTGTTCTGTATAAACAGCCTCTAAGATACAGGATGTACCCAGATGTTATTGTTCTGTATAAACAGCCTCTAAGATACAGGATGTACCCAGATGTTATTGTTCTGTATAAACAGCCTCTAAGATACAGGATGTACCCAGATGTTATTGTTCTGTATAAACAGCCTCTAAGATACAGGATGTACCCAGATGTTATTGTTCTGTATAAACAGCCTCTAAGATACAGGATGTACCCAGATGTTATTGTTCTGTATAAACAGCCTCTAAGATACAGGATGTACCCAGATGTTATTGTTCTGTATAAACAGCCTCTAAGATACAGGATGTACCCAGATGTTATTGTTCTGTATAAACAGCCTCTAAGATACAGGATGTACCCAGATGTTATTGTTCTGTATAAACAGCCTCTAAGATACAGGATGTACCCAGATGTTATTGTTCTGTATAAACAGCCTCTAAGATACAGGATGTACCCAGATGTTATTGTTCTGTATAAACAGCCTCTAAGATACAGGATGTACCCAGATGTTATTGTTCTGTATAAACAGCCTCTAAGATACAGGATGTACCCAGATGTTATTGTTCTGTATAAACAGCCTCTAAGATACAGGATGTACCCAGATGTTATTGTTCTGTATAAACAGCCTCTAAGATACAGGATGTACCCAGATGTTATTGTTCTGTATAAACAGCCTCTAAGATACAGGATGTACCCAGATGTTATTGTTCTGTATAAACAGCCTCTAAGATACAGGATGTACCCAGATGTTATTGTTCTGTATAAACAGCCTCTAAGATACAGGATGTACCCAGAACATAAGTGTCAGCTTTTTATATATATATACATACAATATCAATACTTGTTTCATTTACAACTTTTCTAAGTCCTGTTATCAACTGACTTCAGCACAGTGTCTGGCTGTGGATTGGCTGCAGTGTCTGGCTGTGGATTGGCTGCAGTGTCTGGCTGTGGATTGGCTGCAGTGTCTGGCTGTGGATTGGCTGCAGTGTCTGGCTGTGGATTGGCTGCAGTGTCTGGCTGTGGATTGGCTGCAGTGTCTGGCTGTGGATTGGCTGCAGTGTCTGGCTGTGGATTGGCTGCAGTGTCTGGCTGTGGATTGGCTGCAGTGTCTGGCTGTGGATTGGCTGCAGTGTCTGGCTGTGGATTGGCTGCAGTGTCTGGCTGTGGATTGGCTGCAGTGTCTGGCTGTGGATTGGCTGCAGTGTCTGGCTGTGGATTGGCTGCAGTGTCTGGCTGTGGATTGGCTGCAGTGTCTGGCTGTGGATTGGCTGCAGTGTCTGGCTGTGGATTGGCTGCAGTGTCTGGCTGTGGATTGGCTGCAGTGTCTGGCTGTGGATTGGCTGCAGTGTCTGGCTGTGGATTGGCTGCAGTGTCTGGCTGTGGATTGGCTGCAGTGTCTGGCTGTGGATTGGCTCAGTTCTATCTACAGGATGCATTTTGCTTTACAGACTATTTGATTTGTTATTTGATTAAAGTGTTCCTTCTACGACGATGAATCATTTTAAAAAGTTGTCATGACGATTTAAAGTTGGTTTATAGTCAAAAAATGTTGTCAGATATGTGCTGGTCATTTTTGAAATGGCTAACGAGCTAGCAAACTAACCAAAACCGTCGTTTATAATGTTGCTTTTAGTTGCCTTGGCTCGTTAGATTGACGTTATCCTAAATACATTATTTTTTAAAATGTTAATGGTTGTATTTGGTGTTTAAAATAGACTAGCTATGCGATTTCAAACAGAAACTGGAATAACTTGTCTGTTTAGGTTATAAATGAGCACACAGAAACTAACCCAGTGCACTTCTTCAAATCTCTTACAATCCTTATATGCTCAAAAGGTATTTTTTTAAATTTTGTCTGACTGACCTTGAATTGTTCAAACTGTTTTTTTGGGGGGGGGTTTCTTCCTGGACTTGTTTCCTGGTCACGTGAGAGACCGTGACTGTTGTTTTATACTGTATGTAGGAAGCACCGCAGAGAGACCGTGACTGTTGTTTTATACTGTATGTAGGAAGCACTGCAGAGAGACCGTATTTAAGAAGAAAGGATTATTGAAGGGCAGAGAAATACGTAAACCGTAGGTTCCTTCTGTTTGATGAGGAAGAAGGTTTTTAATAGAGATTCCAGATCTGGAAACCTCATGGGAAAAGGTATTTAGAAAGTGTCTTGTTGTTTTGGTGTCGTACTGCTCTGAGCAGTGAAATGAGTCTGACGTCAAAAAAGGTGCCAGGGTCTAACCGATGCTGGAATAAAGAGATCTGCTGGACACGGAAACATTGATTATTTAGAAGGGACCCCCCCCCCCCTTATAATACACTGGGAGATAAACATGTCATTATAATACACTGGGAGATACACATGGCATTATAATACACTGGGAGATAAACATGGCATTATAATACACTGGGAGATAAACATGTCAGAATACACTGGGAGATAAACATGTCAGAATACACTGGGAGATAAACATGTCAGAATAGACTGGGAGATAAACATGGCATTATGATACACTGGGAGATAAACATGGCATTATAATACACTGGGAGATAAACATGGCATTATAATACACTGGGAGATAAACATGGCATTATAATACACAGAGATAAACATGGCATTATGATACACTGGGAGATAAACATGGCATTATAATACACTGGGAGATAAACATGGCATTATAATACACTGGGAGATAAACATGTCATTATAATACACTGGGAGATAAACATGGCATTATAATACACTGGGAGATAAACATGTCATTATAATACACTGGGAGATAAACATGGCATTATAATACACTGGGAGATAAACATGGCATTATAATACACTGGGAGATAAACATGTCATTATAATACACTGGGAGATAAACATGGCATTATAATACACTGGGAGATAAACATGGCATTATAATACACTGGGAGATAAACATGGCATTATAATACACTGGGAGATAAACATGGCATTATAATACACTGCGAGATAAACATGGCATTATAATACACTGGGAGATAAACATGTCATTATAATAGACTGGGAGATTATCCTCACAAGGTGAGGTATTGAAAACAGGGGTGCCAATAATTTTGGCCCATATCTTTTTGAGAATCAAAAGTATTACTTGTTGAACAAAATCTCTTCCTCTGAGCAATTGTATTAGTATAAAATAATATAATTTACGAATGTAAGCCTATAATATAGCTCAGTATATTCCAGGCTTTGTGGAATTTCAGCTCAAGGTGACATCAATTCGCTCCAACGTCAAAACTTCAAAAAACAATTTTACATTTTGAAAACGCGTATCTTGTACTTATGTTTGTCCCCTTGTAGTTGCCGTTCTTCATTTGATGAAAACCATACTTTTTCAAGTAAACGTTAATCAAAAACAACCACCGACTATTTGCTCATTAATGTTGATCTCAAATGGAAACTCACGAGAAAATGACAATGTGCCAATTGAATCTCAACAAGGAAACAAGTCCGTGGCTGTATTTAATTAACGAATTTTTTTTTTTTTTCAAGTAAGGATTTCATCTAACAAAGGATATGTTTGTTTTTTTAACTATAATTTGTTTGGGAGCATGAAAGCTGTAGTTTATGGTTGACACCGCTGCTTGTTTGCCATTAGCCAAATCGGTGCTCTCAATAAGTTCGAAGCAAAAACCACACAAATCGTTGACCCAGTTTGCAAGCAATATTCCCCCCCAGGTTCCCACTTTGTTATGAACACAGCATAATGTCACTGTCAGGAGGAAACACCCACATGGCAATACAACTCCATACTTATTCAAATTCAAGACCCATTCCCAAATCATGAACAGACAGATCGAGTCAGCTGGAAGCTACAGTCTGTAAAGTGCTCTGTGTTTGGCTGGGTATTCCCATGCAGCTGTGGGTGTGGTGTGACGATGGAACTAGGTATCTACTGCCACCTAGCGGTTGTCTTTCTACCCAGGCGACTTGGCTCAGTGTGAGCGCAGCGCTTTTATTCTAGGCTGTCTCGAACGCCCCCATTAACGTGCTTCACTTCCTGCTTCTCTCCGAACCAGGAAATAAACAAGTCGGTGGTCTGGTTTAATGAACAGGCGGTGTCCTTTTTAAATAGCATTAGATTATAGCTATTTGGCCAAATTATCGCCTGTCACCATGGCCGGCTTCTTCAAGAAAAAGACAGTAGATGGTAAGTGTACACAGACTCGGCGTTTCAGCTAGCTGACATTAGCAAAGTTAGCTTCAGTCTCTTATTATAAGAGAGTGTAATACTTAACGTTACACATCTGTCTAACAGGTAGGCTCAGCACTCCTGAACATTCCTATTACAGAATGTTGAACAAACGTAATGTTTTTCAATTTAAAAAATAAATAAAATATTTTTTGTCCTTAAATAGAAGGTAATCTGAAGGGGGGGGGGGGGGACACAGGGAAGTGGTATCTGCCTGCCTTTCAGTACGCTGGTCTGTATAGAGTACCACAGAGTCATAACAACAATAACGTAGCAGCAGTACGTGCTGTTGGTCCTTTTGGCCGTAGTGGGTGGCGATAGGGTATCCACAGGTTTGCTCTCCCGACTTTTTGCGGTACAGGTAGGTTCTGTCACTTGGATTTTCAGTCTCTTCATCATCGATGATGATGATGACGATTATGCTGCTGCTGTAGAATCCCCTCTGTGGATCTCTCGTCTGTCTCCTCTCTCTCGCAATTCAAAGGGCTTCATTGACATGGGAAACGTATGTTTTGGCCAAAACAAGTGAAATAAACAATAACAATTGTTTCTCTCTTCTCCTCTGTTTGCCAAGAACTAGTACTGATCTTGTAGTTCTTTCCCACCGCTACCAAGAACTAGTACTGATCTTGTAGTTCTTTCCCACCGCTACCAAGAACTAGTACTGATCTTGTAGTTCTTTCCCACCGCTACCAAGAACTAGTACTGATCTTGTAGTTCTTTCCCACCGCTACCAAGGCCTAGTACTGATCTTGTAGTTCTTTCCCACCACTACCAAGAACTAGTACTGATCTTGTAGTTCTTTCCCACCACTACCAAGGCCTAGTACTGATCTTGTAGTTCTTTCCCACCACTACCAAGGTCTAGTACTGATCTTGTAGTTTTCTCTCCCACCACTACCAAGGCCTAGTACTGATCTTGTAGTTCTTTCCCACCACTACCAAGGCCTAGTACTGATCTTGTAGTTTTCTCTCCCACCACTACCAAGGCCTAGTACTGATCTTGTAGTTCTTTCCCACCACTACCAAGGCCTAGTACTGATCTTGTAGTTTTCTCTCCCACCGCTGTGTCTAGATGTGATAAAGGAGCAGACCAAAGAGCTGAGAGGAACCCAGAGACAGATCACCAGAGACAGATCTTCCCTGGAGAAACAGGAAAAACAACTGGTGGGGATGTAGTAGTAGTCTGTTCTGTAGTAGTGAATACAGAGAGTATCTGAGTCATGGATAATGTACAGTGTATTCAGACTGCCTCAATCTACACACACACACACACACACACACACACACACACACACACACACACACACACACACACACACACACACGCACACATAATGACAAAGCAGGAGACGGGAGTACAGTTTTTCGTTTAGTCAAAACCCCTCGAGCTCTACAGTTCGCGGCATTCCAGTGCGCATGTGCATTTCCTATTAGGTGTAGTAACGTAACACTGCCGTAATGCATTACTGCTTAGTAACAGCACAGTAACTAATATAAACAGATGTAGATCCCAGATACTACATTTACCTTTTATAAAAATAACTGATCACATTTTACATCAGTATTCAGGCCCTTTACTCAGTACCCTTTCCCTCGACCCTGACAAGTTTCTATCATTATGGGGTGTTGTGATGTCATTATGGGCTATTGTGATGTCATTATGGGCTATTGTGATGTCATTATGGGGTGTTGTGATGTCATTATGGGCTATTGTGATGTCATTATGGGCTATTGTGTGTAGATTGATGAGGGGGGGGAGACTATTTAAATCATTTTAGAATGCTGTCACAAAATATGGGAAAAGTCCAAGGGGTCTGAATACTTTCTGAATGCACGTTGTCTCCCAGGAGATGGAGATTAAGAAGATGGCGAAGACAGGGAACAAGGAGGCGTGTACCATCCTGGCCAAACAGCTGGTTCAGCTGAGGAGACAGAAGAACAGAAGCTACGCCGTCGGTTCAAAGGTCACCTCCATGTCCTCTCAGACCAAACTCATGAACTCCCAGATGAAGATGGCAGGGGCCATGGCTACCACTACCAAAGTACGTGTGGATCAGTGGGCTGCTTCTTCTCACAGGGGGGGGGGTGTGATGTACCTAGTGTGGATCAGTGGGCTGCTTCTTCCCACAGGGGGGTGTGATGTACCTGGTGTGGATCAGTGGGCTGCTTCTTCTCACAGGGGGGGGGGGGGGGTGTGATGTACCTAGTGTGGATCAGTGGGCTGCTTCTTCCCACAGGGGGGTGTGATGTACCTGGTGTGGATCAGTGGGCTGCTTCTTCTCACAGGGGGGGGGGGGGGGGGGGGGTGTGATGTACCTAGTGTGGATCAGTGGGCTGCTTCTTCCCACAGGGGGGTGTGATGTACCTGGTGTGGATCAGTGGGCTGCTTCTTCTCACAGGGGGGGGGTGTGATGTACCTAGTGTGGATCAGTGGCTGCTTCTTCTCACAGGGGGGGGGGGGGGGTGATGTACCTAGTGTGGGTCAGTGGGCTTCTTCTCACCACAGGGGGGGGTGATGTACCTAGTGTGGGTCAGTGGGCTTCTTCTCCCCACAGGGGGGTGTGATGTACCTAGTGTGGGTCAGTGGGCTTCTTCTCACCACAAGGGGGTGTGATGTACCTAGTGTGGATCAGTGGGCTTCTTCTCCCCACAGGGGGGGGTGTGATGTACCTAGTGTGGATCAGTGGGCTACTGTAGACACCTTGGACAGCGTTCTGTCTGTCTCTCCTGTGTCTGTCTGTCTCTGTCTTTCCTGTCTGTCTGTGTCTGTCTCTGTGTCTGTCTGTGTCTCTGGTCTGTCTGTGTCTCTGTCTGTGTCTCTTGTCTGTCTCTGTCTTTCCTGTCTGTCTGTGTCTGTCTGTGTCTCTGTGTCTGTCTGTGTCTCTGGTCTGTCTGTGTCTCTGGTCTGTCTGTGTCTCTGGTCTGTCTGTGTCTCTGGTCTGTCTGTGTCTCTGGTCTGTCTCTGTCTGTGTGTCTGTGTCTGTCTGTGTCTCTGGTCTGTCTGTGTCTCTTGGCTGTGTCTCTGTCTGTCTGTGTCTCTGTCTCTGTGTCTCTTGTCTGTCTCTGTGTGTTCTGTATTTTAATGGGTGTTGCTTGCCTTTTGCAAAGTGTAACCAGACCATGTGACTCTCTCTCCTCTAACGTCTCAGACTATGCAGGCTGTCAATAAGAAGATGGATCCTCAGAAGATGCAACAGACCATGCAGAACTTCCAGAAGGAGAACATGAAGATGGAGATGTCAGAGGAGCTGAGTAAGACTGGATCTATATTACACATTCTATGTTGTCCTCCATGATGGTAAGACGATCTATATTACACATTCTGTTGTTGTCCTCCATGATGGTAAGACTGGATCTATATTACACATTCTATGTTGTCCTCATGATGATAAGACTGGATCTATACTACACATTCTATATTGTTGTCCTCCATGATGATAAGACTGGATCTATACTACACATTCTATGTTGTTGTTCTCCATGATGGTAAGACTGGATCTATATTACACATTCTATGTTGTTGTCCTCATGATGATAAGACTGGATCTATACTACACATTCTATGTTGTTGTCCTCATGATGATAAGACTGCTAACGTAGCATAATATATATATAAATATATTTAGTGTACTACATGCTATTAATACCTATATAGTGTACTATTAATACCTATATAGTGTACTATTAATACCTATATAGTGTACTATTAATACCTATATAGTATACTATTAATACCTATATAGTGTACTATTAATACCTATATAGTGTACTATTAATACCTATATAGTGTACTACATACTATTAATACCTATATAGTATACTATTAATACCTATATAGTATACTATTAATACCTATATAGTATACTATTAATACCTATATAGTATACTATTAATACCTATATAGTATACTATTAATACCTATATAGTATACTACATACTATTAATACCTATATAGTATACTATTAATACCTATATAGTATACTACATACTATTAATACCTATATAGTGTACTACATACTATTAATACCTATATAGTGTACTATTAATACCTATATAGTATACTACATGCTATTAATACCTATATAGTGTACTACATGCTATTAATACCTATATAGTATACTATTAATACCTATATAGTATACTACATGCTATTAATACCTATATAGTGTACTACATACTATTAATACCTATATAGTGTACTACATGCTATTAATACCTATATAGTATACTACATACTATTAATACCTATATAGTGTACTACATACTATTAATACCTATATAGTGTACTATTAATACCTACATAGTATACTACATGCTATTAATACCTATATAGTATACTACATACTATTAATACCTATATAGTATACTATTAATACCTATATAGTGTACTATTAATACCTATATAGTGTACTATTAATACCTATATAGTGTACTATTAATACCTATATAGTGTACTATTAATACCTAATATAGTGTACTATTAATACCTATATAGTATACTATTAATACCTATATAGTATACTACATGCTATTAATACCTATATAGTGTACTATTAATACCTATATAGTGTACTATTAATACCTATATAGTGTACTATTAATACCTATATAGTGTACTACATACTATTAATACCTATATAGTGTACTACATACTATTAATACCTATATAGTATACTACATGCTATTAATACCTATATAGTGTACTACATGCTATTAATACCTATATAGTATACTATTAATACCTATATAGTATACTATTAATACCTATATAGTATACTATTAATACCTATATAGTATACTATTAATACCTATATAGTATACTATTAATACCTATATAGTATACTATTAATACCTATATAGTATACTATTAATACCTATATAGTATACTATTAATACCTATATAGTATACTATTAATACCTATATAGTATACTACATGCTATTAATACCTATATAGTGTACTACATACTATTAATACCTATATAGTGTACTATTAATACCTATATAGTGTACTACATGCTATTAATACCTATATAGTATACTATTAATACCTATATAGTGTACTACATGCTATTAATACCTATATAGTATACTATTAATACCTATATAGTATACTACATGCTATTAATACCTATATAGTGTACTACATACTATTAATACCTATATAGTATACTATTAATACCTATATAGTGTACTACATGCTATTAATACCTATATAGTATACTATTAATACCTATATAGTATACTACATGCTATTAATACCTATATAGTGTACTACATACTATTAATACCTATATAGTGTACTACATGCTATTAATACCTATATAGTATACTATTAATACCTATATAGTGTACTACATACTATTAATACCTATATAGTATACTATTAATACCTATATAGTATACTACATACTATTAATACCTATATAGTATACTACATGCTATTAATACCTATATAGTGTACTACATGCTATTAATACCTATATAGAGTACTACATACTATTAATACCTATATAGTATACTATTAATACCTATATAGTGTACTACATGCTATTAATACCTATATAGTATACTATTAATACCTATATAGTATACTACATGCTATTAATACCTATATAGTGTACTACATACTATTAATACCTATATAGTGTACTACATACTATTAATACCTATATAGTATACTACATACTATTAATACCTATATAGTGTACTACATACTATTAATACCTATATAGTGTACTATTAATACCTATATAGTATACTATTAATACCTATATAGTGTACTATTAATACCTATATAGTGTACTATTAATACCTATATAGTGTACTATTAATACCTATATAGTGTACTATTAATACCTATATAGTATACTATTAATACCTATATAGTATACTACATGCTATTAATACCTATATAGTGTACTATTAATACCTATATAGTGTACTATTAATACCTATATAGTGTACTACATACTATTAATACCTATATAGTATACTACATGCTATTAATACCTATATAGTGTACTACATGCTATTAATACCTATATAGTATACTATTAATACCTATATAGTATAATACCTATATAGTATACTATTAATACCTATATAGTATACTATTAATACCTATATAGTATACTATTAATACCTATATAGTATACTATTAATACCTATATAGTATACTATTAATACCTATTATACTATATAGTATACTTAATACCTATATAGTATACTATTAATACCTATATAGTATACTATTAATACCTATATAGTATACTACATACTATTAATACCTATATAGTATACTATTAATACCTATATAGTATACTACATGCTATTAATACCTATATAGTGTACTACATGCTATTAATACCTATATAGTATACTATTAATACCTATATAGTGTACTACATGCTATTAATACCTATATAGAGTACTACATACTATTAATACCTATATAGTATACTATTAATACCTATATAGTGTACTACATGCTATTAATACCTATATAGTATACTATTAATACCTATATAGTATACTACATGCTATTAATACCTATATAGTGTACTACATACTATTAATACCTATATAGTGTACTACATGCTATTAATACCTATATAGTATACTATTAATACCTATATAGTGTACTACATACTATTAATACCTATATAGTATACTATTAATACCTATATAGTATACTACATACTATTAATACCTATATAGTATACTACATGCTATTAATACCTATATAGTGTACTACATGCTATTAATACCTATATAGAGTACTACATACTATTAATACCTATATAGTATACTATTAATACCTATATAGTGTACTACATGCTATTAATACCTATATAGTATACTATTAATACCTATATAGTATACTACATGCTATTAATACCTATATAGTGTACTACATACTATTAATACCTATATAGTGTACTACATACTATTAATACCTATATAGTATACTACATACTATTAATACCTATATAGTATACTACATACTATTAATACCTATATAGTGTACTACATACTATTAATACCTATATAGTGTACTATTAATACCTATATAGTGTACTACATACTATTAATACCTATATAGTGTACTACATACTATTAATACCTATATAGTGTACTACATACTATTAATACCTATATAGTGTACTACATACTATTAATACCTATATAGTGTACTACATACTATTAATACCTATATAGTGTACTACATACTATTAATACCTATATAGTATACTACATACTATTAATACCTATATAGTGTACTACATACTATTAATACCTATATAGTGTACTACATGCTATTAATACCTATATAGTGTACTACATGCTATTAATACCTATATAGTGTACTACATGCTATTAATACCTATATAGTGTACTACATGCTATTAATACCTATATAGTGTACTGCATACTATTAATACCTATATAGTGTACTATTAATACCTATATAGTATACTACATACTATTAATACCTATATAGTATACTATTAATACCTATATAGTATACTATTAATACCTATATAGTGTACTATTAATACCTATATAGTGTACTACATACTATTAATACCTATATAGTATACTATTAATACCTATATAGTATACTATTAATACCTATATAGTGTACTACATACTATTAATACCTATATAGTGTACTATTAATACCTATATAGTATACTATTAATACCTATATAGTGTACTACATACTATTAATACCTATATAGTATACTATTAATACCTATATAGTATACTATTAATACCTATATAGTATACTATTAATACCTATATAGTGTACTACATACTATTAATACCTATATAGTGTACTATTAATACCTATATAGTATACTACATACTATTAATACCTATATAGTGTACTACATACTATTAATACCTATATAGTGTACTACATACTATTAATACCTATATAGTGTACTACATACTATTAATACCTATATAGTATACTACATACTATTAATACCTGTATAGTGTACTACATACTATTAATACCTATATAGTGTACTACATGCTATTAATACCTATATAGTATACTATTAATACCTATATAGTGTACTACATGCTATTAATACCTATATAGTGTACTACATACTATTAATACCTATATAGTGTACTACATGCTATTAATACCTATATAGTATACTATTAATACCTATATAGTGTACTACATACTATTAATACCTATATAGTGTACTACATGCTATTAATACCTATATAGTGTACTACATACTATTAATACCTATATAGTATACTATTAATACCTATATAGTGTACTACATACTATTAATACCTATATAGTATACTATTAATACCTATATAGTGTACTACATACTATTAATACCTATATAGTGTACTACATACTATTAATACCTATATAGTATACTACATACTATTAATACCTATATAGTGTACTACATGCTATTAATACCTATATAGTGTACTACATACTATTAATACGTATATAGTGTACTACATGCTATTAATACCTATATAGTGTACTACATACTATTATAGCATTTCCATTAACAGCTGTGCCTTATGTTAATTAGAGGGATTTCTTTCTTTCCTTAATGCATTTGAGCCAATCAGTTGTGTTGACAAGGTAGGTGTGGTATACAGAAGATAGCCCTGTTGGGTAACAGACCAAGTCCATATTATGGCAAGAACAGCTCAAATAATCAGAGAAACAGTCCATCATTATTTTAAAGTTTGATGGCAAAAACCATCAAGCCCTGTGATGAAACTGTCTCTCATGAGGACCGCCACAGGAAAGGAAGACCCAGAGTTACCTCTGCTGCAGAGGATAAGTTCATTAGAGTTACCAGCCTCAGAAATTGCAGCCCAAATAAATGCTTCACAGAGTTCAAGTAACAGACACATCTCAACATCAACTGTTCAGAGGAGACTGGGTGAATCAGGCCTTCATGGTCGAATTGCTGCAAAGAAACCACTACCAAAGGACACCAATAAGAAGAGATTTGATTGGACCAAGAAACATGAGCAATGGACATTAGACCGGTGAAAAATGTTGGTTCCAACCGCGGTGTCTTTGAGACGCAGAGTAGGTGAACGGATGATCTCCCCATTTGTGGTTCCCACATTGAAGCATGGAGGAGGAGGTGTGTGTTTCCCACATTTAAGCATGGAGGAGGAGGTGTTGTTTCCCACATTGAAGCATGGAGGAGGAGGTGTGTGTTTCCCACATTGAAGCATGGAGGAGGAGGTGTGGGGTTCCCACATTGAAGCATGGAGGAGGAGGTGTGGGGTTCCCACATTGAAGCATGGAGGAGGAGGTGTGTGTTTCCCACATTGAAGCACGGAGGAGGAGGTGTGGGGTTCCCACATTGAAGCATGGAGGAGGAGGTGTGTGTTTCCCACATTGAAGCATGGAGGAGGAGGTGTGGGGTTCCCACATTGAAGCATGGAGGAGGAGGAGGTGTGTGTTTCCCACATTGAAGCATGGAGGAGGAGGTGTGTGTTTCCCACATTGAAGCATGGAGGAGGAGGTGTGGGGTTCCCACATTGAAGCATGGAGGAGGAGGTGTGGGGTTCCCACATTGAAGCATGGAGGAGGAGGTGTGGGGTTCCCACATTGAAGCATGGAGGAGGAGGTGTGGGGGTGCTTTGCTGGTGTCTGTGATTTTATTTAGAATTTAAAGCACACTTAACCAACATCACCCTACACAATCACCCGACCTCAACCCAATTGAGATGGTTTGGGATGAGTTGGACCGCAGAGTGAATGAAAAGCAGCCAACAAGTGCTCAGCATATGTGGGAACTCCTTCAAGACTGTTGGAAAAGCATTCCAGGTGAAGCTGGTTGAGAGAATGCCAAGAGTGTGCAAAACTGTCATCAAGACAATGGGTGGCTACTTTGAAGAATCTCAAATATAAAATATTTTGATTTGTTTAACACTTTTTTGTTGGTTACTACTTGATTCCATATGTGTTATTTCATAGTTTTGATGTCTTAACTATTATACTACAATGTAGAAAATAGTAAAAATAAAGAAAAACCCTTGAATGAGTAGGTGTTCTAAAACTTTTGACAGGTAGTGTGTGTGCGTGTGTTTTAATAGGAGTCATCTCTCTGTCCCCTTCAGTTAACGACACACTGGATGAGATCTTTGACGAGTCTGGAGACGAGGAGGAGTCTGATAGCATCGTTAACCAGGTTCTGGACGAGATCGGCATCGAGATATCAGGAAAGGTGAGGAGACATTGGTGTTTTTATTGTATAATAAAATGTGTTCTCGATGATGTACCGGATTTTTAATCAAGCCAGAATAAATCTAGAGACTAAACCCTGAACGAGATCCTTGGGGCTGGTTTCCCAGATATAGATCTGAAATAGAACCAGGGTTCGTCAGTGTCCGGGAAACTGGACCTGTATCTAGCATTATAAACTGTCTGGTTCCAGCCCTGAATGCTGATTGGCTGACAAGGGTCCTACTGGGTTAGGGTCCTACTGGGTTAGGGTCCTACTGGGTTAGGGTCCTACTGGTTTAGGGTCCCACTGGGTTAGGGTCCCACTGGGTTAGGGTACTACTGGGTTAGGGTCCTACTGGGTTAGGGTCCCACCGGGTTAGGGTCCTACTGGGTTAGGGTCCTACTGGGTTAGGGTCCTACTGGGTTAGGGTCCCACTGGGTTAGGGTCTTACTGGGTTAGGGTCCCACTGGGTTAGGGTCCCACTGGGTTAGGGTCCTACTGGGTTAGGGTCCTACTGGGTTAGGGTCCCACTGGGTTAGGGTTCAACTGGGTTAGGGTCCTACTGGGTTAGGGTCCTACTGAGTTAGGGTCCTACTGGGTTAGGGTCTTCCTGGGTTAGGGTCCTACTGGGTTAGGGTCCTACTGGGTTAGGGTCCCACTGGGTTAGGGTCCTACTGGGTTAGGGTCCCACTGGGTTAGGGTCCCACTGGGTTAGGGTCCTACTGGGTTAGGGTCCTACTGGGTTAGGGTCCCACTGGGTTAGGGTCCTACTGGGGATGTCATTCTGCAGCTCTATGGAAATACTCTGTAAAGTAAGTTAGCCTTGTCTGAGCCAGAATGGCCCATAGGGCAGGAGCTGAATCTCCTGTTTCTGTAGTGAGACAGCTTGATGTACCAGGACACCCCCTGGACAGGACACTAGTCTATCTGCTGTTTCTGTAGAGAGACAGCTTGATGTACCAGGACACCCCCTGGACAGGACACTAGTCTATCTCCTGTTTCTGTAGCAGCTTGATGTACCAGGACACCCCCTGGACAGGACACTAGTCTATCTGCTGTTTCTGTAGCAGCTTGATGTACCAGGACACCCCCTGGACAGGACACTAGTCTATCTCCTGTTTCTGTAGTGAGACAGCTTGATGTACCAGGACACCCCCTGGACAGGACACTAGTCTATCTCCTGTTTCTGTAGCAGCTTGATGTACCAGGACACCCCCTGGACAGGACACTAGTCTATCTCCTGTTTCTGTAGTGAGACAGCTTGATGTACCAGGACACCCCCTGGACAGGACACTAGTCTATCTCCTGTTTCTGTAGCAGCTTGATGTACCAGGACACCCCCTGGACAGGACACTAGTCTATCTCCTGTTTCTGTAGTGAGACAGCTTGATGTACCAGAACACCCCCTGGACAGGACACTAGTCTGTCTCCTGTAGTGAGACAGCTTGATGTACCAGAACACCCCATGGACAGGACACTAGTCCTGTGGAAATACTATGCTTGGGAGAATCAAGGTTGAGTTGATTCACTTGTTGTTCTTATTGATCGTAGATGGTGAACGCTCCTTCAGCCAGCAGAAACAAACCCACCTCTTCTGCCACCAAATCAGACGGCATCTCAGACGAAGACATCGAACGACAGCTCAAAGCCTTGGGAGTGGACTAACACACACACACACCCTGTGCCTGGACACACACACACACGACTCCCCCTGTTCAGTTTCTGACATGCCTTTTCTGGGATATAGTGACACTATTATATTTATATATATATAGTCTATATGACTATAGATGGCAGTTGATGTAGAGGTCCTGCTGTGTATTGGGTCTACGCAGTGGGCCACACAAGGAGAGTGAGTTTTGAATAACAGGGCCACCACGTTCAGTAGCCTAACGTTGTAGAACGTCGCTGATACAATAAAATGTAACGAATAAGAGTCTCATTCTACACGTCAGAGAGGCGTGCTTTTGTTCTGTATAGCACCCCCCCCCCCCCCCAGGTTTTCCACCTGTGTGGAGTTTTAGAACCAGGAAGTAAAGGAGAATGCTGATTTAGTTCCAGGTCAGTGCTCCAAAAGGTCACGGGATTTATCAAGATTTAAAGTTCATGACAGCCTATCAATTAATGAAATATTGAACTTTTTTATTTTTAAGAACCAGGAAAGTTGAATTGCATGTGTAACTGATGATTATACTCGTTGTCAGACATATCTTTTCATTTTGAATGCATGAACAGTAGAATCTGAAACTACCTTTCACCCCCCCACCTTAGCCTCACCTCCCCCTGTCCCCCCCCTTAGCCCCACCTCTCCCTGTGTCGTCGTCCCCTTAGCCCCACCTCTCCCTGTGTCGTCGTCCCCTTAGCCCCACCTCTCCCTGTGTCGTCGTCCCCTTAGCCCCACCTCCCCCTGTCCCCCCACTTAGCCCCACCTCTCCCTGTGTCCCCCCCCCCCTTAGACCCACCTCTCCCTGTGTCCCCCCCCCCCCTTAGATCCACCTCTCCCTGTGCCCCCCCCCCCCCTTAGACCCACCTCTCCCTGTTCCCCCCCCCTTAGCCCCAACTCTCCCTGCCCCCCCCCCCCCCCTTAGCCCCACCTCTCCCTGTACCCCCCCACTTAGCCCCACCTCTCCTTGTCGTCCCCCCATTTAGCCCCACCACTCCTTGTTCCCCCCCCACCTAGACCCACCTCTCCTTGTCTTACTTCCCAATCAGTCCTTTCCAGAACAGGTCCAACAGCGGGACTGCTATCTGTGTGTGTGTGTGGTTCTCAAGGGGGAGTTTTACACAGGTGTGTGAGACACTACTGCGTCTTCGTCTAGCGAGGCTGTCCTTCCAAATGCCACGGAAACCTGGGCTTCTGAGGCCGACTGGATCTCAATGTTATTACATGTCTGTCGGTAATGACGCCACTGTCTGAACCAGTAGGGGACTTTAACAGGGCTCGTACTCACAAAGCTTCTCAGAGTGGTCGTGCTGATCTAGGATCAGGTCCCCTCTTATTCATTATGATCAGTAGTAGTGCTGATCTAGGATCAGGTCCCTCTTATTCATTATGATCTAGGATCAGGTCCCCTCTTATTCATTATGATCTAGGATCAGGTCCCCTCTTATTCATTATGATCAGTAGTAGTGCTGATCTAGGATCAGGTCCCTCTTATTCATTATGATCTAGGATCAGGTCCCCTCTTATTCATTATGATCTAGGATCAGGTCCCCTCTTATTCATTATGATCTAGGATCAGGGTCCCCTCTTATTATGATCAGTAGTAGTGCTGATCTAGGATCAGGTCCCCTCTTATTCATTATGATCAGGTCCCTCTTATCCATTATAACCTAATGCCAAAACTGATCCTAGATCAGCACTCCTGTTCTGAGATGCTTTGTGAACACGGCCCTGATATCTTAGAGCTGTGATGTGGTGGCCAACTCTTGTCCTGGGGAGCTACTCTCCTGCAGGGATTTGTTCCGGCCCAACAGTCATCTTTGTTTTTCTGCTATCCTCTCGTTTTGAGAAAGTGTAAATAAATAAAAAATACCTTTATTTCATCAGATCTACAAGGCACTTCATCAGATCTACAAGGCACTTCATTAGATCTACAAGGCACTTCATTAGATCTACAAGGCACTTCATTAGATCTACAAGGCACTTCATTAGATCTACAAGGCACTTCATTAGATCTACAAGGCACTTCATCAGATCTACAAGGCACTTCATTAGATCTACAAGGCACTTCATTAGATCTACAAGGCACTTCATTAGATCTACAAGGCACTTCATTAGATCTACAAGGCACTTCATTAGATCTACAAGGCACTTCATTAGATCTACAAGGCACTTCATTAGATCTACAAGGCACTTCATTAGATCTACAAGGCACTTCATTAGATCTACAAGGCACTTCATTAGATCGTCAGTGGACCCTGGTCTAAAGTAGTGTACTATATAGGGCCCTGGTCTAAAGTAGTGTACTATATAGGGCCCTGGGCTAAAGTAGTGTACTATATAGGGCCCTGGGCTAAAGTAGTGTACTATATAGGGTCCTGGGCTAAAGTAGTGTACTATATAGGGCCCTGGGCTAAAGTAGTGTACTATATAGGGCCCTGGGCTAAAGTAGTGTAATATATAGGGAATAGGGTCCTGTTCTAAAGTAGAGCACTATAGAGGGTCCTGGTCTAAAGTAGTGTACTATATAGGGCCCTGGGCTAAAGTAGTGTACTATATAGGGTCCTGGTCTAAAGTAGTGTACTATATAGGGTCCTGGTCTAAAGTAGTGTACTATATAGGGCCCTGGGCTAAAGTAGTGTACTATATAGGGCCCTGGGCTAAAGTAGTGTACTATATAGGGCCCTGGGCTAAAGTAGTGTACTATATAGGGTCCTGGGCTAAAGTAGTGTACTATATAGGGTCCTGGTCTAAAGTAGTGTACTATATAGGGTTCTGGTCTAAAGTAGTGTACTATATGGGGTCCTGGGCTAAAGTAGTGTAATATATAGGGTCCTGGTCTAAAGTAGTGTACTATATAGGGTCCTGGTCTAAAGTAGTGTACTATATAGGACCCTGGTCTAAAGTAGTGTACTATATAGGGTCCTGGTCTAAAGTAGTGTACTATATAGGACCCTGGTCTAAAGTAGTGTACTATATAGGGCCCTGGGCTAAAGTAGTGTACTATATAGGGTCCTGGTCTAAAGTAGTGTACTATATAGGGTCCTGGTCTAAAGTAGTGTACTATATAGGGTCCTGGTCTAAAGTAGTGTACTATATAGGGCCCTGGGCTAAAGTAGTGTAATATATAGGGCCCTGGTCTAAAGTAGTGTACTATATAGGGCCCTGGGCTAAAGTAGTGTACTATAGAGGGTCCTGGGCTAAAGTAGTGTAATATATAGGGAATAGGGTCCTGTTCTAAAGTAGAGCACTATAGAGGGTCCTGGTCTAAAGTAGAGCACTATAGAGGGTCCTGGTCTAAAGTAGTGTACTATATAGGGTCCTGGGCTAAAGTAGTGTACTATATAGGGTCCTGGGCTAAAGTAGTGTAATATATAGGGAATAGGGTCCTGTTCTAAAGTAGAGCACTATAGAGGGTCCTGGTCTAAAGTAGAGCACTATAGAGGGTCCTGGTCTAAAGTAGTGTACTATATAGGGTCCTGGTCTAAAGTAGTGTACTATATAGGGTCCTGGGCTAAAGTAGTGTACTATATAGGGTCCTGGTCTAAAGTAGTGTACTATATAGGGCCCTGGGCTAAAGTAGTGTAATATATAGGGAATAGGGTCCTGTTCTAAAGTAGAGCACTATAGAGGGTCCTGGTCTAAAGTAGAGCACTATAGAGGGTCCTGGTCTAAAGTAGTGCACTATATAGGGCCCTGGGCTAAAGTAGTGTACTATAGAGGGTCCTGGTCTAAAGTAGTGTACTATATAGGGTCCTGGGCTAAAGTAGTGTACTATATAGGGCCCTGGGCTAAAGTAGTGTAATATAGAGGGTCCTGGTCTAAAGTAGTGTAATATATAGGGAATAGGGTCCTGTTCTAAAGTAGAGCACTATAGAGGGTCCTGGTCTAAAGTAGAGCACTATAGAGGGTCCTGGTCTAAAGTAGTGTACTATATAGGGTCCTGGTCTAAAGTAGTGTACTATATAGGGTCCTGGGCTAAAGTAGTGTACTATATAGGGTCCTGGTCTAAAGTAGTGTACTATATAGGGCCCTGGGCTAAAGTAGTGTAATATATAGGGAATAGGGTCCTGTTCTAAAGTAGAGCACTATAGAGGGTCCTGGTCTAAAGTAGAGCACTATAGAGGGTCCTGGTCTAAAGTAGTGCACTATATAGGGCCCTGGGCTAAAGTAGTGTACTATAGAGGGTCCTGGTCTAAAGTAGTGTACTATATAGGGTCCTGGTCTAAAGTAGTGTACTATATAGGGCCCTGGGCTAAAGTAGTGTAATATATAGGGAATAGGGTCCTGTTCTAAAGTAGTGTACTATATAGGGTCCTGGTCTAAAGTAGTGTACTATATAGGGTCCTGGTCTAAAGTAGTGTACTATAGAGGGTCCTGGTCTAAAGTAGTGTACTATATAGGGTCCTGGTCTAAAGTAGTGTACTATATAGGGTCCTGGTCTAAAGTAGTGTACTATATAGGGCCCTGGTCTAAAGTAGTGTAATATATAGGGAATAGGGTCCTGTTCTAAAGTAGAGCACTATAGAGGGTCCTGGTCTAAAGTAGTGTACTATAGAGGGTCCTGGTCTAAAGTAGTGTAATATATAGGGAATAGGGTCCTGTTCTAAAGTAGAGCACTATAGAGGGTCCTGGTCTAAAGTAGAGCACTATAGAGGGTCCTGGTCTAAAGTAGTGTACTATATAGGGCCCTGGGCTAAAGTAGTGTAATATATAGGGAATAGGGTCCTGTTCTAAAGTAGAGCACTATAGAGGGTCCTGGTCTAAAGTAGTGTACTATATAGGGCCCTGGGCTAAAGTAGTGTACTATATAGGGAATAGGGTCCTGTTCTAAAGTAGTGTACTATATAGGGAATAGGGTCCTGTTCTAAAGTAGTGTACTATATAGGGCCCTGGTCTAAAGTAGTGTAATATATAGGGTCCTGGTCTAAAGTAGTGTACTATATAGGGCCCTGGTCTAAAGTAGTGTACTATATAGGGAATAGGGTCCTGTTCTAAAGTAGAGCACTATAGAGGGTCCTGGTCTAAAGTAGAGCACTATAGAGGGTCCTGGTCTAAAGTAGTGCACTATATAGGACCCTGGGCTAAAGTAGTGTACTATATAGGGCCCTGGGCTAAAGTAGTGTACTATATAGGGCCCTGGGCTAAAGTAGTGTAATATATAGGGAATAGGGTCCTGTTCTAAAGTAGAGCGCTATAGAGGGTCCTGGTCTAAAGTAGAGCACTATAGAGGGTCCTGGTCTAAAGTAGTGTACTATATAGGGTCCTGGTCTAAAGTAGTGTACTATATAGGGTCCTGGTCTAAAGTAGTGTACTATATAGGGCCCTGGGCTAAAGTAGTGTAATATATAGGGAATAGGGTCCTGTTCTAAAGTAGAGCACTATAGAGGGTCCTGGTCTAAAGTAGTGTACTATATAGGGCCCTGGTCTAAAGTAGTGTACTATATAGGGTCCTGGTCTAAAGTAGTGTACTATATAGGGTCCTGGTCTAAAGTAGTGTACTATATAGGGAATAGGGTCCTGTTCTAAAGTAGAGCACTATAGAGGGTCCTGGTCTAAAGTAGTGTACTATATAGGGCCCTGGTCTAAAGTAGTGTACTATATAGGGCCCTGGGCTAAAGTAGTGTACTATATAGGGAATAGGGTCCTGTTCTAAAGTAGAGCACTATAGAGGGTCCTGGTCTAAAGTAGTGTACTATATAGGGCCCTGGTCTAAAGTAGTGTACTATATAGGGCCCTGGGCTAAAGTAGTGTACTATATAGGGTCCTGGTCTAAAGTAGTGTACTATATAGGGTCCTGGGCTAAAGTAGTGTACTATATAGGGTCCTGGGCTAAAGTAGTGTACTATATAGGGTCCTGGTCTAAAGTAGTGTACTATATAGGGTCCTGGTCTAAAGTAGTGCACTATATAGGGCCCTGGGCTAAAGTAGTGTACTATATAGGGCCCTGGGCTAAAGTAGTGTAATATATAGGGAATAGGGTCCTGTTCTAAAGTAGAGCACTATAGAGGGTCCTGGTCTAAAGTAGAGCACTATAGAGGGTCCTGGTCTAAAGTAGTGTACTATATAGGGTCCTGGTCTAAAGTAGTGTACTATATAGGGTCCTGGGCTAAAGTAGTGTACTATATAGGGTCCTGGTCTAAAGTAGTGTACTATATAGGGTCCTGGTCTAAAGTAGTGTACTATATAGGGTCCTGGGCTAAAGTAGTGTACTATATAGGGTCCTGGGCTAAAGTAGTGTACTATATAGGGTCCTGGTCTAAAGTAGTGTACTATAGAGGGTCCTGGGCTAAAGTAGTGTAATATATAGGGAATAGGGTCCTGTTCTAAAGTAGAGCACTATAGAGGGTCCTGGTCTAAAGTAGAGCACTATAGAGGGTCCTGGTCTAAAGTAGTGTACTATATAGGGCCCTGGTCTAAAGTAGTGTACTATATAGGGCCCTGGGCTAAAGTAGTGTACTATAGAGGGTCCTGGGCTAAAGTAGTGTAATATATAGGGAATAGGGTCCTGTTCTAAAGTAGAGCACTATAGAGGGTCCTGGTCTAAAGTAGAGCACTATAGAGGGTCCTGGTCTAAAGTAGAGCACTATAGAGGGTCCTGGTCTAAAGTAGTGTACTATATAGGGTCCTGGGCTA
Organism: Oncorhynchus kisutch; assembly: GCF_002021735.2. Lineage (NCBI taxonomy): Eukaryota > Metazoa > Chordata > Actinopteri > Salmoniformes > Salmonidae > Oncorhynchus > Oncorhynchus kisutch. The sequence continues at coordinate 113,893 of NW_022265944.1, forward strand.
AAGTAGTGTACTATATAGGGTCCTGGTCTAAAGTAGTGTACTATATAGGGTCCTGGTCTAAAGTAGTGCACTATATAGGGCCCTGGGCTAAAGTAGTGTACTATAGAGGGTCCTGTTCTAAAGTAGAGCACTATGTGAAGCATGGTGGTGGCAGTATCATGCTGTGGAGATGTTGTTCATCGGCAGGGAAACTGGTCAGAATGGAAGGAAGGATGGATGGTGCTAAATACAGGAACATTTGAGGGAAACCTATTTCAGTCTTCCAGAGATTTGAGACTGGGACGGAGGTTCACCTTCCAGCAGGACAATGACCCTAAGCATACTGCTAAAGCTACACTTGAGTGGTTTAAGGGGAAATATTGAAATTTCTTGGAATGGCCTAGTCAAAGCCCAGACAAACCAATTGAGAATCTGTGGTATGATTTCAATATTGCTGTACACCAGCAGAACCAATCCAACTTGAAGAAGTTGGCGCAGTTTTGCCTTGAAGAATGGGCAAAAAAATCCCAGTGGCTAGATGTGCCAAGCTTATAGAGACATACCCCAAGAGACTTGCAGCTGTAATTGCTGCAAAAGGTGGCTCTACAAAGTATTGTCTTTGGGGGGTGAATAGTTATGCACGCTCAAGTTCGTGTCTTGTTTCACCCCCCAAAATATTTTGCATCTTCAAAGTGGTCATGTTGTGTAAATCAAACGATACAACACCCCCCCCATAAAAACATTTTAATTCCAGGTTGTCAGGCAAAAAAAAATAGGAAAAATGTGAAGGGGGGGTGAATACTTTCACAAGCCACTGTATATATGGAATAGGACCCTGGTCTAAAGTAGTGCACTATATATAGGGAATAGGGTTCTATAGGGTCCTGGTCTAAAGTAGTGTACTATATATAGGGAATAGGGTTCTATAGGACCCTGGTCTAAAGTAGTGCACTATATAGGGAATAGGGTTCTGGTCTAAAGTAGTGCACTATTTAAGGAATAGGGCCCTGGTCTAAAGTACTGCACTATTTAAGGAATAGGGCCCTGGTCTAAAGTAGTGCACTATATAGGGAATAGGACCCTGGTCTCTACATAGGGAAATGTTTCCAAATACCATCCTATTCTCTAGGGAACATGTCGGGCACTACATAGGGAATAGGGTCCTCGTCTGGTCGGGCAGATCAGACGTGAGACGTGCCCTGGCTGCGGGCAGGGTTAGTGGTGGTTTATTATACCAACCCTTATCCCGTCCAGGGCCGTCCCTCTATGGGCACGAGAACACCAGGAGACCCCCTGAATGAATGGAAGGACATTTAAAATACATAGTTGCTTCAGTAGTTTCAGGACAACAATACATCCATCAAAATGGTGGATAAAAAAAAACAAAGTCTGATTTACTGCATTGTGGTCTGTACCTGGCCATGAGAGCGCCCCCCCCCCCCACCAGATAAAGATGGCAGCACCCAGCTCTTTAAGCCCTGGTGTTCCAGAAGATTATAGAAGTCAATGATGACACTGAGCTGTCCAGCTGAGAGACACCAGACTCAGCACCCCGGCAAATCAGGAACAGAGCCCCAGCTGCCATGGCAACCTGGGCCTTGGTTCCGGAACCCTCGCGCCGAGCAGCTGTTGCACTTTCCCCATCCCGGCGATGCTGGCAACCATGGAGACCAAGATGGAGATGATGGTTCTGCAGGTGTCTGGGGAGAGTCAACATGGAGTCATACACCTTGACCAGGAAGAGAAGAGGAAGTCATGCTGATACCTCAACTGTTAATATGAACTTTTAGTTTTAATACACAACCATCACTTTGTGTATGTAGGTTAAAATGTCTACTCACCATCTTTAAAAGTGAATGAAACACCAGTCAGAGAAATAGTCTTTAGAAAATGTGCTTGTTCCTGAAAATAAAACATCTTTGCATTAACTAGTGATGCCTCCACTTATTTGTCACTTGTTGTATTCAAAATGGCAGCATATTGCCCAAAGTATCTGGTCTAAAAAAAGAATAGTGCACTATATAGGGAATACAAAGAAATCTTTGGCCCTTGGCCCTCGGGGTGCCAGTGTTCTAATCCCACTATATAGGGAATACGGAGAAATCTTTGGCCCTCTGACCTTGCATCTGTCCAGTTCTCTGCACGTCACAGTATCATCCACAGCCTCTCCCAGAAGATCTGAGCCGTCACTATGTTGTTGCTGATAAAGACTGGGACTCTCCACAGCAGCAGGACAAGATGATTACCAACCAGCCCACGACCCCTGAGATGAACGTGAATTCATCCCCTCATGGGGAAATGAGTCTGTCATCCTTACAGACATAGTATATTCACAACAGTTAAAATATATATAAAAAAATTTAAAAAATCATAGGATAATAAATATATGATTGGTCAGGTAAAACGTACAGTATAGTCTGCACAGTGGCCGTTACGGTGCTGGGTGATGTCATGTGGTGCAGGACGTGGTGGTCAACAAGAGTCCTGAACTACTGCTACCTGCAGGGGAACTGGAGCCAAAACAGGATCAATAAGGACATGATGCAATGAGACAGCGATCAATTACATTTTGAGAAATCGGTCTGAAAAAAAAGGGCCCTTTTACTCAAAGGGTGTAGGCCTAGTATGAACCACACGGGGTAGCATCTCAAATGGTCCAGTCGGCTCTTCGTCGTCATATTCACATCGGCTACGTTTAAAACACATGCCAATTCCAGGTTACATATACTACCTTTACATAGTAAGTTTTAAAATGGCAGAGAAATAAGGGGTAAAGGTAGATAAAAAATGAACTTGCATAAACCAAATTGCTTTGACAAACTCAAAGGATGAGGAAGGTTTTTTTTCCAAAGCATTCCATAAATGAAGCCGTTATAAAGATTGGTCACCTGCTGCTCAACTGTGACCTAGTCCTCCTTGGAATCAACAGCCAGAACTGATTCCTTTTAACGAGACAGTAGGAGGTTGATTTATAAAGGTAGGCGCGCTGGTGTCACCTGTTAATTAATAAATGAGCACAAATCCGAATATCATCTCATGTCAACCAATCAACGGAATGGAAAGATATAACGTGTTTTGATCATGCCGCCGTTCTGAAATGAGAGAGACACAGGCAGATAAAATCACTAATTGACTCGTTCAATATTAGGTTGGTGACAACGTTCAAAGAAACGTGAATCAAACACGTTGCAACAATGTTCCAATGTAACCCATAATATATAAACACACAAGACACCTTTCAATGTAGGGGCGTTTTTTTTTATTTTTTAGATGATGTGCAGTGTCCTCCAATCACAAGACGTCTTTTTCCGCCGTAGGGCAATACAGACGTGAGTTTCATCCAATCAAATCTCTCGACCGCGATACGCTCGGCCGCGTCGCGTTTTAGTCGCTGTAGCTACGCGCTAGGCAAGACAAGCAGTATGGCGGAAGAAGAGAGTGAATTTGAGTTAGAAGGTTTTAAAAAAGAATTGAAGAGTTTATTTGTCAGTAGTTCAAGTGAAGAATACGGACTTCAAAGCAAGTTATATTGTGTACGGTTCTGTAAGGTAAAGCAAAGTATTGGAATTACACCTGGGGGAGAGAGAGGAAAATACTTGTTTTCCCCAGTACAGACTCGTACTAGCTAACGGTAGCTAGCTAGCTAGAGCTCCTTTCTCTAATCTATGCTAAGGCTAACTAGCCAACCAACCTATTCCCCTCCCCCCTCAAACAGACCGATAACAACCCGTAAATGGCTAGCTAACAACCAATAAACCAACCTGTTTTTTCCCCCTGTAATGTCACATATGTTATATCCTAATTCACCCTTTTCAGAATGCATGATAGTAGCTAACTCGCTAGCTACGGGGAAATTCATTGTCAAGTCGTTTTCGGGTAACTTGGCTAACAAGCAAGCTATCTTCAGTTCCCACTTTAGCTAGTTAGTTTAGCTGCTAGTTTACCAACAGTAGATTCGGGAACGTGTTTAAGACCTCTAGTGGAATTCAATGTCTGCCCTTTCATTTTTTGAAGTTGTTTTTACAGTTTGTCAGATTGAAGCGTTAACGTTGTGTCTAGTTAGTCTGACTATGGCCTAGTTTGGTAATAATGTAGCTAGCTACAGTGTCTAGTTAGTCTGACTATGGCCTAGTTTGGTAATAATGTAGCTAGCTACAGTGTCTAGTTAGTCTGACTATGGCCTAGTTTGGTAATAATGTAGCTAGCTACAGTGTCTAGTTAGTCTGACTATGGCCTAGTTTGGTAATAATGTAGCTAGCTACAGTGTCTAGTTAGTCTGACTATGGCCTAGTTTGGTAATAATGTAGCTAGCTACAGTGTCTAGTTAGTCTGACTATGGCCTAGTTTGGTAATAATGTAGCTAGCTACAGTGTCTAGTTAGTCTGACTATGGCCTAGTTTGGTAATAATGTAGCTAGCTACTGTGTCTAGTTAGTCTGACTATGGCCTAGTTTGGTAATAATGTAGCTAGCTACAGTGTCTAGTTAGTCTGACTATGGCCTAGTTTGGTAATAATGTAGCTTGCGAAGTATTGAGTTGCTACTGAATAAGTTGAGATGGTGATACAGTGAAAAGGGACAAGAATTGTTTTTAATTGGGCCCATCCAACGTCTTGGTATGGTTTCCCTATCCACTGTCTTTATTTTTCCTCCCCCCCTATCCTACCTGTATCCCCCCTATCGTACCTGTATCCCCCCCTATCCTACCTGTATCCCCCCCTATCCTACCTGTATCCCCCCCTTTCCTACCTGTATCCCCCCCTTTCCTACCTGTATCCCTCCTCCCCTATCCTACCTGTATCCCTCCCCTATCCTACCTGTATCCCTCCCCTTTCCTACCTGTATCCTTTCCCTCTCTCCTCCCTCTGCTCCCTTTCCCTGTAGTTGGTGGAGGTGTATTCAGGACGATGGCAGGTACCCTTGCCACAGCTGCGGGTGCTCCAGACTGCTCTATGTTCCTTTGTCCAAGCCTCGGCCTGCTTCCCGTCTGACTGTGAACATGTATGCTACACACTGAGTAGCCTTGCCCTGTAAGTATGAGTGTTGTTTACCTGCTCCTTGGGGTACATAGTGTCCTGTCACCCCCAGTCTATCTCCAGAATGAGTGTTGTTTACCTGCTCCTTGGGGTACATAGTGTCCTGTCACCCCCAGTCTATCTCCAGAATGAGTGTTGTTTACCTGCTCCTTGGGGTACATAGTGTCCTGTCACCCCCAGTCTATCTCCAGAATGAGTGTTGTTTACCTGCTCCTTGGGGTACATAGTGTCCTGTCACCCCCAGTCTATCTCCAGTATGAGTGTTGTTTACCTGCTCCTTGGGGTACATAGACTGGGGGTGACAGGACAATATCTCCAGTACGAGTGTTGTTTACCTGCTCCTTGGGGTACATAGACTGGGGGTGACAGGACAATATCTCCAGTACGAGTGTTGTTTACCTGCTCCTTGGGGTACATAGACTGGGGGTGACAGGACAATATCTCCAGTACGAGTGTTGTTTACCTGCTCCTTGGGGTACATAGACTGGGGGTGACAGGACAATATCTCCAGTACGAGTGTTGTTTACCTGCTCCTTGGGGTACATAGACTGGGGGTGACAGGACAATATCTCCAGAATGAGTGTTGTTTACCTGCTCCTTGGGGTACATAGACTGGGGGTGACAGGACAATATCTCCAGTACGAGTGTTGTTTACCTGCTCCTTGGGGTACATAGACTGGGGGTGACAGGACAATATCTCCAGTACGAGTGTTGTTTACCTGCTCCTTGGGGTACATAGACTGGGGGTGACAGGACAATATCTCCAGTACGAGTGTTGTTTACCTGCTCCTTGGGGTACATAGACTGGGGGTGACAGGACAATATCTCCAGTACGAGTGTTGTTTAGCTGCTCCTTGGGGTACATAGACTGGGGGTGACAGGACAATATCTCCAGTACGAGTGTTGTTTACCTGCTCCTTGGGGTACATAGACTGGGGGTGACAGGACAATATCTCCAGTACGAGTGTTGTTTACCTGCTCCTTGGGGTACATAGACTGGGGGTGACAGGACAATATCTCCAGTACGAGTGTTGTTTACCTGCTCCTTGGAGTCCATAGTCCTGTCACCCCCAGTCTCCATCTCCAGTATGACTGTTGTTTAGCTGCTCCTTGGAGTCCATAGTCCAGTCACCCCCAGTCTCCATCTCCAGTATGAGTGTTGTTTTCTAGGGTGACTCTGCCCCTTTCAGCCTTGTTATTCCGTCCCTGTTGTTAAATTTATTAAAGGAGGTATGAGGCTTAAACAGTCCTCTCCCCCACACCCCTCCCCTTTCTCTCCCCCACACCCCTCCCCTTTCTCTCCCCCACACCCCTCCCCTTTCTCTCCCCCACACCCCTCCCCTTTCTCTCCCCCACACCCCTCCCCTTTCTCTCCCCCACACCCCTCCCCTTTCTCTCCCCCACACCCCTCCCCTTTCTCTCCCCCCCACCTCACCCCTTTCTCTCCCCCCACCTCACCCCTTTCTCTCCCCCACCTCACCCCTTTCTCTCCCCCACCTCACCCCTTTCTCTCCCCCACCTCACCCCTTTCTCTCCCCCACCTCACCCCTTTCTCCCCCCCTCCCCTTTCTCTCCCCCACCCCTTTCTCTCCCCCACCCCTTTCTCTCCCCCCACCCCTTTCTCTCCCCCTCCCCTTTCTCTCCCCCTCCCCTTTCTCTCCCCCTCTCCCCCACCCCTTTCTCTCCCCCACCCCTTTCTCCCCCCCCTCCCCTTTCTCTCCCCCTCTCCCCCACCCCTTTCTCCCCCCCTCCCCTTTCTCCCCCCCTCTTCCCCCACCCCTTTCTCCCCCCTCCCCTTTCTCCCCCCTCTTCCCCCACCCCTTTCTCTCCCCCACCCCTTTCTCTCCCCCTCTCCCCTCCCCTTTCTCTCCCCCACCTCACCCCCTTTCTCCCCCCCCTCCCCTTTCTCTCCCCCACCTCACCCCTTTCTCCCCCCCCTCCCCTTTCTGTCTCCACAGGAGTGCTTTTGAGCTCTTGCTGTTTTTGAACAGAAATAAGATCCTGCAGGATCCCTTGAAAACAATCCTTGATTCGTTCCAGGTGAGTTGTCTTAACAACCCCTTGCTTCCTAGCCTGGTTCCATATCTGTTTGTGCTGTCTTGCCAGCTCCTATGGTTGTTGTCATGTCAACAAGACGACACAAAGAGGCTGTGTTGACTCAGCTGACCAATCAGATCATATCCGTTTGAATCAGCTGACCAATCAGATCATATCCATTTCTCACTGCTTTATGGAATGCAAGATGGCACGTAAGATCTTGGACCAGGCTAACCTCTTCCTCCTTTTTTCAGGAATGTTTTTCCCAGCTGGAGAGACACCAGAACATCCACCTGCTGCAGGTGGGACAGATCATCAGAGAGAAGGGACCGTGGACCAACCCCATACTGCAGGCCATCCTGAAGGACTCACAACTGCCCCGGGATGAAGGTGAGAGTCTGGGAGAGAATGCGGGATGAGAGGGAAGGGCCATGGACCAACTTCTACATACTCATCCATGTACCATGTTGTATTACTGACTAGAAATCTGTCCTGTAAATATCTGCTCTGGAGTCGTCTATCTATAATGACAGGAGTCCATTAACTAGAGGTTCCTCTCTCTGTGGATTTAATATTTACTACTGTTACACTCCTTTCTCTTTCTTTCTTTCCCCCAAATATCGAGCACTATTTGGGATGCAACATTGACCCTTGACCTGTCTCTCTCCACAGTGGACCGGTTACTAGGCTCAGAGGTGCAACATTGACCCTTGACCTGTCTCTCTCCACAGTGGACCGGTACCTAGGCTCAGAGGTGCAACATTGACCCTTGACCTGTCTCTCTCCACAGTGGACCGGTACCTAGGCTCAGAGGTGCAACATTGACCCTTGACCTGTCTCTCTCCACAGTGGACCGGTTACTAGGCTCAGAGGTGCAACATTGACCCTTGACCTGTCTCTCTCCACAGTGGACCGGTTACTAGGCTCAGAGGTGCAACATTGACCCTTGACCTGTCTCTCTCCACAGTGGACCGGTACCTAGGCTCAGAGGTGCAACATTGACCCTTGACCTGTCTCTCTCCACAGTGGACCGGTACCTAGGCTCAGAGGTGCAACATTGACCCTTGACCTGTCTCTCTCCACAGTGGACCGGTACCTAGGCTCAGAGGTGCAACATTGACCCTTGACCTGTCTCTCTCCACAGTGGACCGGTACCTAGGCTCAGAGGTGCCAGTGTTCTTTGAACTGCGTGTTCGTTACCTGCTGTCCAGTGAGATGTTCACCGAGGCGGTGGTCTTGGCTAAGACCTGCTCTCAGCACCCTGTTGCCGGGCGACACCTGTTCTTCCGACAGGCCTACCTCACCTGCCTGTTGAAGGCATCGCTCCCTCGCCATATGCACGAAGAGGTGAGGTGAACAAACTTCGGTTATTAGGATTCCTGGGTTCTGGATAATAGCATCTGCTATATGACTTAAACATAACATGTTGGGAATGGGGGGGGCTAATGACTGCTCGGGATAATTACTGGGATGTAGAGATCCACAGTGGAGATGAGAGGATGGACTGATATGATAGCTGGGATCCACAGTGGAGATGAGAGGATGGACTGATATGATAGCTGGGATCCACAGTGGAGATGTGAGGATGGACTGATATGATAGCTGGGATGTAGAGATGAGAGGATGGACTGATATGATAGCTGGGATCTACAGTAGAGATGAGAGGATGGACTGATATGATAGCTGGGATCTACAGTAGAGATGAGAGGATGGACTGATATGCTAGATGGGATGTAGAGATGAGAGGATGGACTGATATGCTAGATGGGATGTAGAGATGAGAGGATGGACTGATATGCTAGATGGGATGTAGAGATGAGAGGATGGACTGATATGCTGGCTGGGATGTAGAGATGAGAGGATGGACTGATATGCTGGCTGGGATGTAGAGATGAGAGGATGGACTGATATGCTGGCTGGGATGTAGAGATGAGAGGATGGACTGATATGCTGGCTGGGATGTAGAGATGAGAGGATGGACTGATATGCTGGCTGGGATGTAGAGATGAGAGGATGGACTGATATGCTGGCTGGGATGTAGAGATGAGAGGATGGACTGATATGCTGGCTGGGATGTAGAGATGAGAGGATGGACTGATATGCTGGCTGGGATGTAGAGATGAGAGGATGGACTGATGCTAGCTGGAATCTACAGTAGAGATGAGAGGATGGACTGATATGCTAGCTGGGATCTACAGTAGAGATGAGAGGATGGACTGATATGCTAGCTGGGATGTAGAGATGGGAGGATGGACTGATATGCTAGCTGGGATCTACAGTAGAGATGAGAGGATGGACTGATATGCTAGCTGGGATGTAGAGATGGGAGGATGGACTGATATGCTAGCTGGGATCTACAGTAGAGATGAGAGGATGGACTGATATGCTAGATGGGATGTAGAGATGAGAGGATGGACTGATGCTAGCTGGAATCTACAGTAGAGATGAGAGGATGGACTGATATGCTAGCTGGGATCTACAGTAGAGATGAGAGGATGGACTGATATGCTAGCTGGGATGTAGAGATGAGAGGATGGACTGATATGCTAGATGGGATGTAGAGATGAGAGGATGGACTGATATGCTGGCTGGGATGTAGAGATGGGAGGATGGACTGATATGCTAGCTGGGATCTACAGTAGAGATGAGAGGATGGACTGATATGCTAGCTGGGATCTACAGTAGAGATGAGAGGATGGACTGATATGCTAGCTGGGATGTAGAGATGAGAGGATGGACTGATATGCTAGATGGGATGTAGAGATGAGAGGATGGACTGATATGCTGGCTGGGATGTAGAGATGAGAGGATGGACTGATATGCTGGCTGGGATGTAGAGATGAGAGGATGGACTGATATGCTGGCTGGGATGTAGAGATGAGAGGATGGACTGATATGCTAGCTGGAATCTACAGTAGAGATGAGAGGATGGACTGATATGCTAGCTGGGATCTACAGTAGAGATGAGAGGATGGACTGATATGCTAGCTGGGATGTAGAGATGGGAGGATGGACTGATATGCTAGATGGGATCTACAGTAGAGATGAGAGGATGGACTGATATGCTAGCTGGGATCTACAGTAGAGATGAGAGGATGGACTGATATGCTAGCTGGGATGTAGAGATGAGAGGATGGACTGATATGCTAGATGGGATGTAGAGATGAGAGGATGGACTGATATGCTGGCTGGGATGTAGAGATGAGAGGATGGACTGATATGCTGGCTGGGATGTAGAGATGAGAGGACGGACTGATATGCTGGCTGGGATGTAGAGATGAGAGGATGGACTGATATGCTGGCTGGGATCTACAGTAGAGATGGGAGGATGGACTGATATGCTAGCTGGGATGTAGAGATGAGAGGATGGACTGATATGCTAGATGGGATCTACAGTAGAGATGAGAGGATGGACTGAAATGCTAGCTGGGATCTACAGTAGAGATGAGAGGATGGACTGATATGCTAGATGGGATGTAGAGATGAGAGGATGGACTGATATGCTAGCTGGGATCTACAGTAGAGATGAGAGGATGGACTGATATGCTAGATGGGATGTAGAGATGAGAGGATGGACTGATATGCTAGATGGGATGTAGAGATGAGGATGGACTGATATGCTAGCTGGGATCTACAGTAGAGATGAGAGGATGGACTGATATGCTAGCTGGGATCTACAGTAGAGATGAGAGGATGGACTGATATGCTAGATGGGATGTAGAGATGAGAGGATGGACTGATTTGCTAGATGGGATGTAGAGATGAGGATGGACTGATATGCTAGATGGGATCTACAGTAGAGTTGAGAGGATGGACTGATATGCTAGCTGGGATCTACTGTAGAGATATGCTAGCTGGGATCTACAGTAGAGATGAGAGGATGGACTGATATGCTAGCTGGGATCTACAGTAGAGATGAGAGGATGGACTGATATGCTAGCTGGGATCTACAGTAGAGATGAGAGGATGGACTGATATGCTAGATGGGATGTAGAGATGAGAGGATGGACTGATATGCTAGCTGGGATCTACTGTAGAGATGAGAGGATGGACTGATATGCTAGCTGGGATCTACAGTAGAGATGAGAGGATGGACTGATATGCTAGCTGGGATCTACAGTAGAGATGAGAGGATAAGGTTTTGGCAAAGATGATGTGTTTTGTACAAGAGCACTAAGTCATTCCTAAATGTGTTTGTTGCAGTCCATATTTGGAGTTGCTTCCTTTCCCCCTTGTTTGGAAGGTTTAGTCGGTCACGTATGGGGGTGGGTGGGATTGCTGACTACAGGTAGAAGACAATAGTGATTTCTGCTAGCCTGCTAGAAGGAGATATTTGACCAGTACTCCCATTTTCCTTTTATCATCTGTTTACCTCTTAGTTTTGGGTGATGTCATTAGGAATCTAGTAGTGATGTCATTAGGAATCTAGTAGTGATGTCATTAGGAATCTAGTAGTGATGTCATTAGGAATCTAGCAGTGATGTCATTAGGAATCTAGCAGTGATGTCATTAGGAATCTAGCAGTGATGTCATTAGGAATCTAGCAGTGATGTCATTAGGAATCTAGCAGTGATGTCATTAGGAATCTAGCAGTGATGTCATTAGGAATCTAGCAGTGATGTCATTAGGAATCTAGTAGTGATGTCATTAGGAATCTAGCAGTGATGTCATTAGGAATCTAGCAGTGATGTCATTAGGAATCTAGCAGTGATGTCATTAGGAATCTAGCAGTGATGTCATTAGGAATCTAGCAGTGATGTCATTAGGAATCTAGCAGTGATGTCATTAGGAATCTAGCAGTGATGTCATTAGGAATCTAGCAGTGATGTCATTAGGAATCTAGCAGTGATGTCATTAGGAATCTAGCAGTGATGTCATTAGGAATCTAGCAGTGATGTCATTAGGAATCTAGCAGTGATGTAGTGGGGAGAATTTAGCTAATGTAGCGGGGAGAATTTAGCTGATGTAGCGGGGAGAATTTAGCTGATGTAGCAGGGAGAATTTAGCTGATGTAGCGGGGAGAATTTAGCTGATGTAGCGGGGAGAATTTAGCTGATGTAGCGGGGAGAATTTAGCTGATGTAGCGGGGAGAATTTAGCTGATGTAGCGGGGAGAATTTAGCTGATGTAGCGGGGAGAATTTAGCTGATGTAGCGGGGAGAATTTAGCTGATGTAGCGGGGAGAATTTAGCTGATGTAGCGGGGAGAATTTAGCTGAAAGTAACGCTCCCCTAACGGTATAGCCCTGCGTTCGCCCTCCACTACATCACTGGGATCTACCGTATAAATGCTTGAATGATGTCACCATTTCTTCTTCTTCTCTCTCTCTACCTGTAGATGTCTGACATCGACGGTAAGGACGCTGTGGATATCGTGTGTAACACAGAGAGTGAGGAGAGCGACGAGACGCTCCTGGCCCTCTGCACAGCCTTCCTCTCTCAGCAGCTACACCGGGGAGACCTGTACTGCATGTGGTGAGCCTCGTCACTGTCTATACACATCATACTGGTCTGTGTTCTACATCGGGGGGGACGTGTGTATGGTACCGGTCTGTGTTCTACATCAGGGGACGTGCGTATGGTACCGGTCTGTGTTCTACATCAGGGGACGTGCGTATGGTACCGGTCTGTGTTCTACATCAGGGGACGTGTGTATCGTACCGGTCTGTGTTCTACAGGGGGGGACGTGTGTATCGTACCGGTCTGTGTTCTACAGGGGGGGACGTGTGAATGGTACCGGTCTGTGTTCTACATCAGGGGACGTGCGTATGGTACCGGTCTGTGTTCTACATCGGGGGACGTGCGTATGGTACCGGTCTGTGTTCTACAGGGGGGGGGCGTGCGTATCGACCGGTCTGTGTTCTACAGGGGGGGACGTATGTATCGTACCGGTCTGTGTTCTACAGGGGGGACGTGTGTATCGTACCGGTCTGTGTTCTACAGGGGGGACGTGTGGCCACTGCGTCATCTGTGTTCTACATCAGGGGGGACGAGTGGCCACTGCGTCATCTGTGTTCTACATCAGGGGGGGACGTGTGGCCACTGCGTCGTCTGCTTTACAGTTTGGCCCGGGGGTAGAACGTCCATTGTAAATAAGAATTTGTTCTTAACTGACTTGCCTTGTTAAAATAAAGGTTAAATAAATAAATAGTGCAAAATATTTATCCTGCTTGTTCTTTGGCGTTTGGGGTTTTCTGGGCCTGGTTACCGTTCAGCACCTGGTGATAACTGTTATCACCAGGTGCTATAGACAACATTTGATTGATCTTGGACCACTTCCTACTCCCCCTGTTGGGATCTGATTTACAAACCCAGGTTTTTAATTGAGTCAGCTAATGAATAAACTGACTTAAAAAAACAAATCCCAGTAATAATTAACGTTTTTATTAATGAAGTGGATTTTTTAAATAATTTTGTTATTGAATCTCTTCCTCTTCCAGGGATTTGGTGTTCATATGGAGTCGACTCCGCCTGCGGGTCAACCCTTCCAAACAGGCCTTCCTGGAAGAGAGTCATCGGTTGCTGCTGTCTGCCACCAACATCAGATCCATATTCTCTTTCATTAGAGTGATCCTTGCAGAGGTGAGCCAGGAACTCCTGTGATGGTTGATTTTAGTGCTGAAATTCCAGCTGCCATTTTTGTTTGTTCAGATGTAATGGAGTTGTTGTGGTAGAGGTACCTCTGCTCAGGTGGCTTGGCTTAGGTCAGCGTTCTTCAGATGCTTGTTGAGGATTACTGTGCCGACTAGAGAGAAGAATAGAAGCCATGGCTTCATTTCTTATTTTCAATGATGGCCTAGGAACAGTGGGTTAACTGCCTGTTCAGGGGCAGAACGACAGATTTGTACCTTGTCAGTTCAGGGATTTGAACTTGCAACCTTCCGGTTAGTCCAACGCCCTAACCACTAGGCTACGCTGCCGCCCCAAAATGATTGGCACCCTTGCTGGAGTTTTCTAAACGGCACTTGGATTGCAACCTGGTGCTTTGGGTCAGATCAAATCAAATCAAATTTTATCACCTGTAAATAGAGCTCTTTGTCCACGCAGACCAGTGGTGGGTTTGGTGTCCAAATCAGGATGTATGAGCAGAGAATAACCCCATTACCTACTGTGGAATATGGTGCTGGATCTTAAATCAGGATGTATGAGCAGAGAATAACCCCATTACCTACTGTGGAATATGGTGCTGGATCTTAAATCAGGATGTATGAGCAGAGAATAACCCCATTACCTACTGTGGAATATGGTGCTGGATCTTAAATCAGGATGTATGAGCAGAGAATAACCCCATTACCTACTGTGGAATATGGTGCTGGATCTTAAATCAGGATGTATGAGCAGAGAATAACCCCATTACCTACTGTGGAATATGGTGCTGGATCTTAAATCAGGATGTATGAGCAGAGAATAACCCCATTACCTACTGTGGAATATGGTGCTGGATCTTAAATCAGGATGTATGAGCAGAGAATAACCCCATTACCTACTGTGGAATATGGTGCTGGATCTTTGATGTCATGGGGCTGTTCTGCTTCCGCTGGTCCCGGGGCTCCGGAAGCTTCCGCTGGTCCCGGGGCTCCGGATGCTTCCGCTGGTCCTGGGGCTCCGGATGCTTCCGCTGGTCCCGGGGCTCCGGATGCTTCCGCTGGTCCCGGGGCTCCGGATGCTTCCGCTGGTCCCGGGGCTCCGGATGCTTCCGCTGGTCCCGGGGCTCCGGATGCTTCCGCTGGTCCCGGGGCTCCGGATGCTTCCGCTGGTCCTGGGGCTCCGGATGCTTCCGCTGGTCCTGGACCTGACTGTGTGCCAAAAAATATATATATAAATATATGTTTTTGTACAGCAGGGTAATTCACTGACCCCCTTCTGTTCTATTTCTGTTCTGCTCTCCCAGCTGGGAAAGGATGGTCTCCAGTTCTGTGTGGAGCTCTGCACCCACGCCCTCCAGACAAACCCCTGCGACGCCGCCACCAAGTCCCTCATCTACAAGACGGTAGCCTACCTCCTCCCCAACGACCTGGAGGTCTGCCGGGCCTGCGCCCTCCTCGTCTTCTTCCTGGAACGCACCGTGGAGGCCTACAAAACGGTGTTCCTCCTCTACACGCACCCCGACCAGGAGTACCACGTCGAAGCCGGTCCCATCGGGAACCACATCCGCTTTGAGATCCTCCAGACCTTGAAGAGAGGTCTCTACTTCGATCCAGAGTTCTGGAACCTTTTGAATCTCCGGACCAACTGCCTGAAGCTGATGAGCGAGAAGAAGGCGGCGTTGGCACGGATGATGATGGAGGATGATGGGTGGGTGTCCAACTACTGCAGCACCGCCACCAAAGAGCCCTGTTGCAGCTGGAGCGCTGACCTGTCGGAGCGTGTGCAGCCTAAACATGTAGAGACTAAACCAGCACAGAAACACGTTCAGATTAAACCCTTTCACCAGGTAACAGCGCCCAAAAGGCGGTTCCAAAAAGAAGAGAAGAATCACGTCTCGACGGCGCCGGTGGCAGCCAAACGTGTCAAAGCTCAAAGGTTGGAAAGAACCTCTGTTGTCGAGTCGCAGCAGCTGCCTGTTAATCATGTGACGCCGGCGATGGCGAAAGCTAAGACTGAGAAGCTGGCTGAACCCCCTGTTGTCGAGGAACAACCTGTAATAAAAAGAAGAGGGAGGAAGCCTGGGCCGAAGCCGGGACCGCGGTCATCTGTCAAAACAACAGAGCCCTCAGCCGAGACCACCTCTGTCAGACGGTCCTTCAGACAACTGGACATGGCGCAGGAGAACCTGGCCAGGCAAGTCGGTCACAGACCACATAGGCACATGACCAGACTCTCTGAGAAGAAACCTCCCAAACGGAGGGGTAGGAAACCCCGGTGGCTCCTGGAGGGTACGTTCCAGGCTGAGAACAGTGCTCCCCGGAAGGGTCGCCGCCCGGGGAGGAAACCTCCACAGCAGAAGACCCAGCAGACACCAGTGGACAAGACCAATAAGACCTCTCGGTCTGGTGCCGCTGTCAAGGAAAGCACAACCAAACAAAAGAATGCCGTGACCTCACAAAATAAAATGGCGGCCGCTCGTCTAACAGCTCCGAGGGAACAGGAAGTTAATCGTCAGAAGGAGTTTCCTGCTACTAACCACCTACCAGCAGTATCTCCTGCTCATGACTCCAAGCTGGAGGTCTCCCTACCTGACAACGAAGTATTTGGGTTCTTCCATGAGGATTATCTCAGTAGGCAAGGACTGGTGACTCTAAACTGTGATAAATCTAAGGCACCAATCCAGGCACAGTATCGGGTGAAGGATCGACTCGGAGAGGTGTTTCTCCTTTCCGCTCAGGACGCCAGTCTCTTCATACAGCAGTTGCACAACTACGCCCAGACGCCTAAGGCGGAAGGTGTCACGTTGAACGCTGAAACCTGTTTGTTGAAAGCGACGGATGTCCGTCCCTCCCTAAACCAAAGTTGTCTGCCGGTGCCATGTGACGCTTCGAGGGTATTTTACCAGACGTCTGCAGTGGAAATGGAAGTTGAGGTCACCTCACAAACTGTGACTGCGACTGACATGACTTTCACACCACAAGGTGGCGCTATCGAACACATCGAAAGTCCCAAGAATGAGGACGGATTCTCTACCGATGCTCAGCAAACATGTATTCCATCTGTTCTCTCAGTGAATGTAATTGTTCCTAATAACACAAGAAGAAGAACAAATACATATGTAACTAATGTTCCAAGAGAACCAACGGAAGTTACGAATGTTCCAAAAAAGCAAACTGCTTCTGAAGTCGGGGAGATTCTAGAATCGTCCAGGAAGTCCGAAGTTACCGACATTCTGAAAGAGGCTATGGATATAGCAAACATTGGTGTGGATGAAGCAATGGTGGGGGACGGTGACACTGGCAGCGTCCCTGGAAAGGAAACTCGGGAGCTTGTTGTTCTTACTCCTTTCTGCTGGCTGGCTAATACCTCAATGGATGCGTTTGCTAGAGAGTTTGAAAAGTTTGCCAAGGGTCCGGATTCCGATGTTGTCGCAAAGCAGCAGTCGGTGACACCACAGACCACAGATGGTGTCTCGCGCAAAACGTTGGAGACGACATCGTCAACGGTGACACCACAGACCACAGATGGTGTCCTCTCCAAGGTTTTGTACGAGACACTGTCAACGTCTCCAAAAGTCATCCCTACGGCCGTCACAGACCCAGTGGTCCTTGAGGACACTTCAAAAATAACCAAAGTCACCCCACAGAACACTACAGACATCCAGGAAAACATGGACACTCGACACACCCAACAGGACATTAAAGGTACCTCACAAAACACGGAGCCGGAGGATATCCCAACGGCCGCTGAGAGCTTCCCACGGCTCACTGATGAGACCCGGCAGCTTGAACACCCTCTGAAAGGCACTGTGGGTACTCCAGAGTTCCCTGTGGACTCGACACAGGACAATGACACCCCTCAGTTCACTGAAGACCCCCCACAGAATACACAGGACATAAGACAACTCACAGAGGACACCCTGAAAGTCACTTTCACTGAGGTCACCCCACAGGCTACTGAGGACCGCACAAAAGCCACTGTGGATACTCCAGAGGCTGTGGACACACTACCACAGAACATAGAGGAGGACAGCCGGAAAGTTACTGTCGACAGCCAGGAAGTTACTGTCGACAGCCAGGAAGTTACTGTCGACAGCCAGGAAGTTACTGTCGACAGCCAGGAAGTTACTGTCGACAGCCAGGAAGTTACTGTCGACAGCCAGGAAGTTACTGTCGACAGCCAGGAAGTTACTGTCGACAGCCAGGAAGTTACTGTCGACAGCCGGAAAGTTACTGTCGACAGCCGGAAAGTTACTGTCGACAGCCGGAAAGTTACTGTCGACAGCCGGGAAGTTACTGTAGATACCTCTGAGCACATTGAGGACGCCCTACAAATACTAAACACTGCAGACACCCTACAGCTCACAGTGGATGCCCCAATGGTCTCTGAAGAGCTCACCAAGGACACATGTGGTGCCACACAGAACAATGGGGACACGCCACAGCTCCATGAGGACACACCGGTCACTGAGGACACCCTAAGAGTCCCTGAAGAGACGTCACAGGAACCCAAAGACACCTCAAAAGTCAGCAGAGATACCCCGATGGTCTCTGAGGACACCCTTAAAGTACATGTGGATACTCAAAAGGTCCCAGAGGACACCCCACAGAACATACAAGTCAATGAAGACACCTCAATGGTTACTGAAGACACCCCACAGAACATACAAGTCAATGAAGACACCTCAATGGTTACTGAAGACACCCCACAGGACACACAGTACAATTCACTGGTCAACCCGAAAGTCACTGAAAGTGCTCACACTCCAAAGGTCACCCCAAGAGTCCCTGAAGACACGTCACAGGACTCCGAAGACCCCTCAAAAGTCACTGAAAACTCTCCACAGAAAACACAGGACACCCCAACTGTCTCTGGGGATATCAGACAAACTCCTGGAGATGGCACCCTACAGGAAAATGAGAACAGCCCACTGGCATATCGCTGTAGTCTCTGCAACAAAGTTTTCAAAGGCAAACGTGTTATAGCCCACGCCATGTACCACTTCCGCAGGGACCAATGTATGTTCTGCAGGATGCTGTTCAAAAACGACCTGCTCGCTATGATGCATCTGTCCCAGCACATCGACAAGTTGAAAAAAGGAAACCTACCGCCTGATATTGAGGAGGTCCGTGAGAACTGTAAAGCTGGGATGTCAGACACGCCTGGACGCTCAACGCAGAGGGGGAGACGGGGACGCAAGAGGATCCCTGTGAACTCCACAGAGTCAACACCTCCGGATTACAGGAAGCTACGGTCCACCAATAGGATCTCCTCTGTAAACTCCTCGGAGTCAACTCCACCGGATCGCAGGAAGCTACGGTCTAACCCTAATCTACTGTCGACCAATAGGCTCTCAACTGACTCTCAACCTTCACCAGATACTAAACTCGCAACAGAAGAGTCTGAAGGCAAGCAGTCGACACAGAGGGTCAATGGGCAGAGGGGCAGAAGACGAGTTAAGGTTGAAGGAACTGAGGGTGATGGTGATACTCAGGCAGAGGAACAAGAAAAGATCAGTAGGAGGCAAGAGGAGGAGCACTCGGCTCTGGAACAGAGGGAAGAACCCGTGGAGATCTCGACTTCTCTGGCCAAGACATCGACAGGTGAACAAGGGGGAACCTGCTCCTCTCCTCTGACAAAGTTTTTGGAAGAAGAGGAGAATCCCTGTTCCTCGGCAAAGACCATGGAGGACAACACAGAATCTCAGGCTGTATCGGTAACACAGGACAGGCTTTCAGTTTCACCTCTAGAGACTTCAGTTCAGGGTAAGGAGACTCCCGGCATCTGCCCTGTGGAGGGATGCACAGAGATATTCACTGGAAAACGGCGTTCTCTCCTCGGACATATTCTGGACGATCACCGCGGCGACGCCAAACCCTTGGAAACGACGTTCCTTCACGGGAATGGCAAATGCAATATTTGCAAGAAACCCGTTTTGACTTTGCAGCATTACCAGCACCACATTTTATGGCACAAAGGAATTCCCAGGCATCCCTGTCTACATGATGGATGTAAAGCCCGGTTCAGTGCAGCGACAGAAATGAGGAACCACGCGAAGACCCATCAGCCTCTCCTGGCAGTGTGCTGCTTCCCAGGTTGTCGGGAGCGCTTGGCTTGTCTTCCGGAGCTGAACCGCCACGAACAAGAACACTATCGTCTTCCAAAGGAAGGGAAGGATGAATCGGTTTCCTCTACCCTTGTCACCAATACCACCTCTGTTAACGTGATTAAACCGTGTAAGACGAGGAGGAATAAGCTTCAGAAGATGCAGGGTGTTAAGAGACGATGGCCTCTTAGAGAAAAGGAGGGATCTGCAACTGACCTCACTACTACTGTAAAGGTAACCAGGAAGTATGACTTGACCAAGACGTTAAAGAAAACACAGGTGGCAAAGCAACGGCATGTTCATAGAGACAAGGATCCTCGTACTACTGACCCCTCTCCCGTCTCTCTAAAGGTAACAAATACGTTGAGGAAATTGCAGGTTAAGAGGAAACCGTGTGTCGGTAAGAAAATGGACGCTCCAAACACTCCCGTCACCACGTCCAATGAAAAAGCTGAGCGAGCGAGCAAGAAGTTAAAGATGATTCATAAGGTAAAGAAAGCGTGGTCTGTAAAGAGACAGAACGTTAGCGAAGACAATTATACCCCAACTGGTCCAACCACCTCCACCACGATTACCGCCACTGAAAAAGCTACCAAAAAGCTAAAAATCATAAACAAGTTGAAGAAAATGCGAGTTATTAAGAAACTGAACGTTAGCGAAGAAAAAGATACCCAACTGGATCCAGCCACCGACACAAACGTGACAGAAAAGTTACAGAAAACGCAACTTGTAAAGAAACAAAGAGTTATCAAGGAGCCTGTTGGCAAAGAACCCAGGAAGACCTCCAAAAAACCTGTGACGTCAAAGACCTCTGGTCCAGAGAAACATGTTAATGAAGTCACAGAAGTGGTAGGAAGTAAATCAAAGGAAGAAGGTGATAAACCATTGGTGGAACCATCAGACTCAACAGCTAGCAGTGTCTGTGACCAGAAGATGGTTAACGGACACTTAAAGGACCTCACTAAAGAATCGCCAAAATACCAGAGAAGTCTTAAAACAAGTACAGTTTCCAAATCCAAGAAATGTGACTCACGAAACCATAAACCTGCTACTCCCAAACCCCCTACAAATACTCCCAAACCCCCTACAAATACCCCCAAACCCCCTACAAATACCCCCAAACCCCCTACAAATACCCCCAAAACCCCCATCAAGGAGGAAGCGAAAAACTCAACTTTCTTTGGGAAGATTAACAACAGGCCATACATCCGACCTCCACCCACGGCCTACCTAGACGAGAGGTACACCACCATGCCAAAACGCAGGAAAGAGATGTCCTGGACCCCTCGCTTCTCTCCGACGCGCCCGGACCTCGTGGTGGAGGCGTCGGGGACCACGGCGACACCGTCCGTCCGTAGGCAGCGCTGTGCCAAGTGTTTCTTGTCCTTCGACAGTGGAGAAGAGTTGCAGACGCACGTCTCGCTGAAGAAGTGCGCAACCCTTTTCGGCTTCGACTCAGACGAGGACAGTAAGTATAAGATTGTGACTTGTTGTTAACATATTTGTCTACTTCAGGGATTTGATTTCTCGTTGATTGATTGAATAAAAAAATTAAAATAAAGATAGTTAATACAAGGTAATTTAGGAACTGTTTCCGGATGCAGATTTAAGCCTAGAAGTCGTGGATTTAAAAACAATCTCAACGGGGAATCCATCAGAAAGTATTCTTAGTCCCAGACTACCCTTACTTAATATGTGTCTGGTAAACCTCCTCAAAGTGTAGTTGTTTATGTGTCTGGTAAACCTCCTGTAGTAGATTATATGTCTGGTAAACCTCCTGTAGTAGATTGTGTCTGGTAAACCTCCTGTAGTAGATTGTGTCTGGTAAACCTCCTGTAGTAGATTGTGTCTGGTAAACCTCCTGTAGTAGATTGTGTCTGGTAAACCTCCTGTAGTAGATTGTGTCTGGTAAACCTCCTGTAGTAGATTATGTGTCTGGTAAACCTCCTGTAGTAGATTATGTGTCTGGTAAACCTCCTGTAGTAGATTGTGTCTGGTAAACCTCCTGTAGTAGATTGTGTCTGGTAAACCTCCTGTAGTAGATTATGTGTCTGGTAAAAACCTCCTGTAGTAGATTATATGTCTGGTAAAAACCTCCTGTAGTAGATTATGTGTCTGGTAAACCTCCTGTAGTAGATTATGTGTCTGGTAAACCTCCTGTAGTAGATTGTGTGTCTGGTAAACCTCCTGTAGTAGATTATGTATCTGGTAAACCTTCTTGTAGTAGATTATGTATCTGGTAAACCTTCTTGTAGTAGATTATGTGCCTGGTAAACCTCCTGTAGTAGATTATGTGCCTGGTAAACCTCCTGTAGTAGATTATGTGCCTGGTAAACCTCCTGTAGTAGATTGTGTCTGGTAAACCTCCTGTAGTAGATTATAGAAATTATTTTGTGATTTTTATGCTGAAACCTCCAGATGTTGTATGCTGATTTATGGTTTGTGATTTACTATTGTTTCAGATAGCTCGTGAAAGCTGATCGACAAGAGGACATGTTTGGATGTGCTGCTAGGGAAGGGGGGGGGGGGGCTGTTGAACCCCCCTCCGAAACCTGCTAGGAGTGTTGAACCCCTTTCGACCCTGCTACCTTACTGAGGGACGACCAAGGTTTTACATGACTCTATAACATGACTTGCTGGCTAGTCTGGGACAGCCATGCCAGGCCTCCCCTTGTGACTGAGGCTGGCAATCAGAGGCGGCTACAACAGGAGACACCTCTCCACCCTGCTACCCGTTTTATTGAAGAGGATTCTGGGATGTGACTGAGGCTGGCAATCTGAGGCGGCTACAACAGGAGACACCTCTCCACCCTGCTACCCGTTTTATTGAAGAGGATTCTGGGATGTGGCTGAAGTTGGCAATCTGAGGCGGCTACAACAGGAGACACCTCTCCACCCTGCTACCCGTTTTATTGAAGAGGATTCTGGGATGTGACTGAGGCTGGCAATCTGAGGCGGCTACAACAGGAGACACCTCTCCACCCTGCTACCCGTTTTATTGAAGAGGATTCTGGGATGTGGCTGAAGTTGGCAATCTGAGGCGGCTCCAACAGGAGACACCTCTCCACCCTGCTACCCGTTTTATTGAAGAGGATTCTGGGATGTGACTGAGGCTGGCAATCAGAGGCGGCTACAACAGGAGACACCTCTCCATCCTGCTACCCGTTTTATTGAAGAGGATTCTGGGATGTGGCTGGCCCGGTTGGCTTACAGCAGAAGACTGAGAACAGTGAAAGGGTTGTGACCATTCTTCCATGTTCTGTCTCCCATGGTCATAGGAGTGACCTACGACCTTTGAACCCTGACCTCAAATCCAAAGTTCAAGGGGTCTTTTGGGCTGACCGATTTTTTTTCTCGATTTGTCGACCAGGAAGCGTCTCTAAACTAGAGCCTGAAGGACTTATGAGGCGGACACTATGAGACCTGGCCGGATAGTTAATATATTCTTTGTTTTTAATTTGTTTTTGACCTTATTTACTTTGGACTGAAGAAGTGCCTGGAATCCAACCTGCTACTTCCTGCTTCTCTTCTATTGGTCAATGGTCCAGGGGGTTTTTCCTCCCAATTGGCATCTTATTCCCTCTATAGTGCACTACCCTATATGAGCCCTGGTCAAAAGCAGTGTACTATTAAAAGGGAATAATTTGGGCCACGGAGACTTATTGCCGGGGGCCAAGGAATGACTCTTGAAGATGTGAGAACTGATGTTATGCAGGGATGTTAACTATACAAAATGTTCAAATATTTAACACACACTAACAAATTTTATTTTATATCGCTCATCTTTTTGCTATTGCACTTGTCACTTAAACCCAAAACCCTCCCTAGTGAGTTTAACCAGTCAAACTGCCAAGAGGAAAGGGGCTCCAAAACCTCTTCTTTGGATTATATATCTACGACCCACAATGCAACAACGTGTATATTTAGATATCGTGTTGTTAGGCAACCGGTAACTGTCCAAATAAAGGAAACCCTTGAGTAAAATGA
The DNA here is from genome assembly GCF_002021735.2 of Oncorhynchus kisutch. Taxonomy (NCBI): domain Eukaryota; kingdom Metazoa; phylum Chordata; class Actinopteri; order Salmoniformes; family Salmonidae; genus Oncorhynchus; species Oncorhynchus kisutch. The sequence goes on from NW_022265944.1 coordinate 137,622, forward strand.
GGGGATACAGAAGTTAGTATATATGTGTGGGGTGCCATTTTCTTGGTATGGTCCAGGTCTACTTGTAGAATCTATGTCAAGGTGCATTGAAGCTGTTCTGGCAGCTCGTGGTGACACCTATTTAAGAAATTGATGTAGGTGATTCCTTTATTTTGGCAATTACATGTATTTGATCAAATTTTAACCAGTTATTATGATTTATTTATTTATTTTTTACTATGGATCCTCTGTGACTAAATTCTGTTCATTGAGAGCATGTTCCTGTGATTGGATACTTTTTTTTATAACTCAATATTACTTTATATATTTTTTTCTTCTTGGGGTCCAGCCTCTGACTCACACCAATTGACCCATCACATTTAATTTATTATGCAGTTTATTTTATTAAATCAGTTACCCAATCAAGGCAGGGCCCCGCCCAGTTACCCATGTGGGATGCCCCTGCCGCCTCCTTCTGTCCCCTGTCCGATAATTTGCAGAACGGCAGCAGGCTGTCTAAAACTCATTGACAGCGGGCTCCTGAATCCTCCTGTGGTTGGCGGTTGCAGTAAATAAATATCTCTATCTAATATATATTGTATATAAGTGTCTTGCCCCCCCCCCCCCCCCCCACAGGCCTGGGCCCAGGGGCTTCAGCCCCGGTAAGCCCCTGCATTAACCCGGCCATGTATGTGTAGGGAACAGGTTGCCATTTGAGGACTAAACAACAACCTGTTTGAACATATTAGCCATCAGGACTAAACAACAACAACCTGTTTGAACATATTAGCCATCAGGACTAAACAACAACAACCTGTTTGACCATATTAGCCATCAGGACTAAACAACAACAACAATAACCTGTTTGACCATATTAGCCATCAGGACTAAACAACAACATCAACAACCTGTTTGACCATATTAGCCATCAGGACTAAACAACAACATCAACAACCTGTTTGACCATATTAGCCATCAGGACTAAACAACAACATCAACAACCTGTTTGACCATATTAGCCATCAGGACTAAACAACAACATCAACAACCTGTTTGACCATATTAGCCATCAGGACTAAACAACAACATCAACAACCTGTTTGACCATATTAGCCATCAGGACTAAACAACAACATCAACAACCTGTTTGACCATATTAGCCATCAGGACTAAACAACAACATCAACAACCTGTTTGACCATATTAGCCATTAGGACTAAACAACAACATCAACAACCTGTTTGACCATATTAGCCATCAGGACTAAACAACAACATCAACAACCTGTTTGACCATATTAGCCATCAGGACTAAACAACAACATCAATAACCTGTTTGACCATATTAGCCATCAGGACTAAACAACAACATCAACAACCTGTTTGACCATATTAGCCATCAGGACTAAACAACAACATCAATAACCTGTTTGACCATATTAGCCATCAGGACTAAACAACAACATCAACAACCTGTTTGACCATATTAGCCATCAGGACTAAACAACAACATCAATAACCTGTTTGACCATATTAGCCATCAGGACTAAACAACAACAATGTATGTGACTTTAATCCATATTATAGTTTAATGCACATTTTAAGTTTCATTCTTTGTATATCTGTCTGGGATGAGTTGACGCGATGTCAGTCGGTCTCAACACAACCAGAACTACGCTGTCAGCTGTTGTTCAATGTACGTCCCTGTCCCAAACGGTTCCTTGTGTACTACTTGGGACCAGGGGCCCCATTTGGGTTAACTATAAGGAATAGACCAGGGGCCCCATTTGGGTTAACTATAAGGAATAGGCCATGGGCCCCATTTGGGTTAACTATAAGGAATAGGCCAGGGGCCCCATTTGGGTTAACTATAAGGAATAGGCCAGGGGCCCCATTTGGGTTAACTATAAGGAATAGGCCAGGGGCCCCATTTGGGTTAACTATAAGGAATAGACCAGGGGCCCCATTTGGCTTAACTATAAGGAATAGACCAGGGGCCCATTTGGGTTAACTATAAGGAATAGACCAGGGGCCCATTTGGGTTAACTATAAGGAATAGGCCAGGGGCCCCATTTGGGTTAACTATAAGGAATAGGCCAGGGGCCCCATTTGGGTTAACTATAAGGAATAGGCCAGGGGCCCCATTTGGGTTAACTATAAGGAATAGGCCAGGGTGCTACTTGGGACTCATATTTTATAAAAAGAGGTTAGGAATTTGTTACGTGTATTAATCTGACCCATCTGTCCCCAACCAACAACGCTGCATTCAGAAACCAGTGTATTGATATTGTCTATTGCTCAACACATGGACGAGACTAAACGCTTCTATGAGCTTCTGACATCACTTCCTTTTTTTTTCTTCTTTTAAAAAAAAAGAGAAATAACTATTGTGATGTCAGAAGCTCATAGAAGCGTTTACATTTTTTTTTTTTTTTAATCTATTGTGATGTCAGTGAGGCGGCAGCCCACCGGGCGGTGACTGACTGTTCTACTGAACCCAACAGAACAGTGGCAGCAGGTGTAATGTATTATTCACATGGGGTTTTTCTATTTGGCTCCTGTAAATATGTGACGAGTTCGAATGGCTTATTATTTACTGGGTGTTTTGAAACGGGTTTATATATCATCAAGTTCTTGGTGTAAAATAATAAAAAAACACATGTTATTAAACTGGTATAAGTCGACCGAGTCTTTTATTTATCAAGAGTTACCAGTACATGCATAAGGTGGGGAATGTCAAGGTGTGATGACTGTGGGGTGGGCCCTCTTTTTCTCAATTCATCTTTCATTCATTCCTTGTATCTTCCTCTCCTTGCCTCCCTTCTCAAAAGGCATTGGCTGTGTTTGAGTGGATCGATACCGTAATGTATCGTGGGTAAATTGACTGCTAGTTATTTATGATGCCATGGGGTTTTATGTACATCGGGAACTTAGCTTAGTTTGACGTTTCAGGTGACTGCTAACACACGGACTTGTTTTAACATGCTTATCCCATGGTTCATTTATTTCATTTTGAATTTTTAGGACCCCCTTTTTTTATGTGGATATAAAAACAAAAAATAGATAAAATAGTGAATTTGGTCTTTACTATTTTATGTGGATATAAAAACAAAAAATAGATAAAATAGTGAATTTGGTCTTTACTACTATAGCCCACAGAAACCGATTGAATAACACAAATCACAGAAAAGACAGTCCAATAAATAATAAGGAATAATGTTTAAGGTTTTGAAGTGTCTGTTGTATCTCGGAGATCTAAGAAAGCTCAGGTTATATTAAGTTGTTGGGACACATTTAACCCCTTGTTATTTTTGTTGACACATAACTGCCTCCCTACTTCCATTCATTGGTATGGGTTTACCTTCATGATGCCATCATGAGTCATCTTTCCATAGAGTGGTCTGAACGCTACTAGTTTTGTAGGCCAAACCGTTCAGATGCTACAAACATGTTTGTGATATCTCATGGTCTAACCGCTGTAGCTCGGGCCACCTTCCACCACAGATGTGGAAGACACATACAGGCAGATTGAGATGCAGCCCATGCAAAAACATTTCTCTAACTGATGCTATTTAGATTGACACGAGGGGTGCGTCAATAGATTTACGGATTTCTGTTAAAGCCAGAACACTTGTCATATTTATTAGACCCGTGTAGTTCCACGCTTTGTCCACAGAAGGTGCTGTTGCAGACTTTTACAGTAAAGATTGTCACTAGTTACCACAGCCACAAATATTTTTTTTAGACTTCATTTAAAGGTTTAAGCATAAGGTTAGCAGTGTGCTTAAGGTTATGTTTAAACCCAGATTTGAAGTAATTGTAGGAATAGTCAAGAGTTTAGCCATAATTATGACTTTGTGGCTGTGGTATCTAGGAACGACCACTAAAAGAGGGGGTGCCTGATTTCTCGACCACTGATGATGACGTCCCCCCACGGCTCTTGTAGCCATAGCAGCCGAACACGACAACGGTCGTAAACACACAAAAAAAACGGATACCAGAAATATTTTTCTCACTGAAGAGATCTTGTTGTTTTGTTTTACCTGACAACGCCAGCTGTACGTAAAACTAGCTAAGGTCGCTAGCAGCGCCTAAATTGTATGCTAACTAGTTTCTCTAACTAACGTTAGCTAGCTGCATTGTATTGCTAGCTAGGTTAGCTTAGCTTGTTAACATTGTCTAGCCGCTATCTTTTGCAGTTTGTGAAAAATACTAAACATAATAGTTAATAATAATAGTTTGCTAGTGTAGTTTAGCAAGGAAACTTAACTGCTAATGTTATTAGCTAGTTCTAGCTAACGTTACAAGCTGGCCAATATTTTATATTGCTTTTAAATAGTTAGGAATTTAAAAAAATCGTATTAACACTTTGTTCTAGCTAGCTAATTTGTGTAGGTAGATAAAGTAAACAAAATGATATAGTTAGAGAAACAGCAAGTACACTCACTAGTACTAGCTGTGGCTAGTGTTTTTAGTTTGACAATCCGACGATGTCAAAGAATGCCACTTTTATTGGCCCCTAGGCCTAACTCATGCAGCTGTATGGTGATAATGAGCTGAAATGCCGAATAGAGGCATTTGATCCATTCAGAATCGCTGCTACATGAATCTTTTCCGACAATTATCTGAGTTTGGACAGCAATGTTTAGTCTGATGGCGAATTGTTGCAACTGGTTGAAACGCTGGCGGCAGCCCGCAAGGTGAGTGCATGAAGTATCATTCCATGTGTAACTCTGTGTTGTTGTATGTGTCGAACTGCTATGCTTTATCTGGGCCAGGTCGCAGTTGCAAATGATAACTTGTTCTCAACTAGCTTACCTGGTTAAATAAAGGTGAAATAAAATAAATAAAAAATCTGACTACTAGTTAGCTAACGGAAGTTAAATTGTCTGGTTATGTATTTAAATATTCACACAATTTTTGATGTATTGGCTATTTGATTTGTGAATGGGGTACCAGTGCTGCCAGCCATCCACCCAGTTCACCCCATGTCAGAATCTGTGATTACATAGAATGTCTTGTTCGCTATATATCACCCAACCGAGATGTGTGGTATATAGCATGCTGCTGCCTGATTACCGGGTAGTCATGTAACCAGTGACTAAGGTGCTAAACTACAGCCACTTTTGGCAGCTGTCACTCCTTAAAACTGCAGAAGTACCCCCCCCCCTCTCTCTGGGGGCCGGATTAAGGCATAAACCCCAGGGCTGTTATTCTGTATGTTCTCTTTCATTCTGTTTGCTTTCATGACATGCCTATTCTTACTATAACATATATGTGTGTTGTTGACTGTGATAAAGGCACAGGATCGTGGGCAGTGTGTGTTGTTGACTGTGATAAAGGCACAGGATCGTAGGCAGTGTGTGTTGTTGACTGTGATAAAGGCACAGGATCGTAGGCAGTGTGTGTTGTTGACTGTGATAAAGGCACAGCATCGTGGGCAGTGTGTGTTGTTGACTGTGATAAAGGCACAGCATCGTAGGCAGTGTGTGTTGTTGACTGTGATAAAGGCACAGCATCGTAGGCAGTGTGTGTTGTTGACTGTGATAGAGGCACAGCATCGTAGGCAGTGTGTGTTGTTGACTGTGATAAAGGCACAGCATCGTAGGCAGTGTGTGTTGTTGACTGTGATAAAGGCACAGCATCGTAGGCAGTGTGTGTTGTTGACTGTGATAAAGGCACAGCATCGTAGGCAGTGTGTGTTGTTGACTGTGATAAAGGCACAGCATCGTAGGCAGTGTGTGTTGTTGACTGTGATAGAGGCACAGCATCGTAGGCAGTGTGTGTTGTTGACTGTGATAAAGGCACAGCATCGTAGGCAGTGTGTGTTGTTGACTGTGATAAAGGCACAGCATCGTAGGCAGTGTGTGTTGTTGACTGTGATAAAGGCACAGCATCGTAGGCAGTGTGTGTTGTTGACTGTGATAAAGGCACAGCATCGTAGGCAGTGTGTGTTGTTGACTGTGATAAAGGCACAGGATCGTAGGCAGTGTGTGTTGTTGACTGTGATAAAGGCACAGCATCGTAGGCAGTGTGTGTTGTTGACTGTGATAAAGGCACAGCATCGTAGGCAGTGTGTGTTGTTGACTGTGATAAAGGCACAGGATCGTAGGCAGTGTGTGTTGTTGACTGTGATAAAGGCACAGCATCGTAGGCAGTGTGTGTTGTTGACTGTGATAAAGGCACAGCATCGTAGGCAGTGTGTGTTGTTGACTGTGATAAAGGCACAGCATCGTAGGCAGTGTGTGTTGCTGACTGTGATAAAGGCACAGCATCGTAGGCAGTGTGTGTTGTTGACTGATAAAGGCACAGCATCGTAGGCAGTGTGTGTTGTTGACTGTGATAAAGGCACAGCATCGTAGGCAGTGTGTGTTGTTGACTGTGATAAAGGCACAGCATCGTAGGCAGTGTGTGTTGCTGACTGTGATAAAGGCACAGCATCGTAGGCAGTGTGTGTTGTTGACTGTGATAAAGGCACAGCATCGTAGGCAGTGTGTGTTGTTGACTGTGATAAAGGCACAGCATCGTAGGCAGTGTGTGTTGTTGACTGTGATAAAGGCACAGCATCGTAGGCAGTGTGTGTTGTTGACTGTGATAAAGGCACAGCATCGTAGGCAGTGTGTGTTGTTGACTCTGATAAAGGCACAGCATCGTAGGCAGTGTGTGTTGTTGACTCTGATAAAGGCACAGGATCGTAGGCAGTGTGTGTTGTTGACTGTGATAAAGGCACAGCATCGTAGGCAGTGTGTGTTGTTGACTGTGATAAAGGCACAGCATCGTAGGCAGTGTGTGTTGTTGACTGTGATAAAGGCACAGCATCGTAGGCAGTGTGTGTTGTTGACTGTGATAAAGGCACAGGATCGTAGGCAGTGTGTGTTGTTGACTGTGATAAAGGCACAGCATCGTAGGCAGTGTGTGTTGTTGACTGTGATAAAGGCACAGCATCGTAGGCAGTGTGTGTTGTTGACTGTGATAAAGGCACAGGATCGTAGGCAGTGTGTGTTGTTGACTGTGATAAAGGCACAGCATCGTAGGCAGTGTGTGTTGTTGACTGTGATAAAGGCACAGGATCGTAGGCAGTGTGTGTTGCTGACTGTGATAAAGGCACAGCATCGTAGGCAGTGTGTGTTGTTGACTGTGATAAAGGCACAGCATCGTAGGCAGTGTGTGTTGTTGACTGTGATAAAGGCACAGCATCGTAGGCAGTGTGTGTTGTTGACTGTGATAAAGGCACAGGATCGTAGGCAGTGTGTGTTGCTGACTGTGATAAAGGCACAGCATCGTAGGCAGTGTGTGTTGTTGACTGTGATAAAGGCACAGCATCGTAGGCAGTGTGTGTTGTTGACTGTGATAAAGGCACAGCATCGTAGGCAGTGTGTGTTGTTGACTGTGATAAAGGCACAGCATCGTAGGCAGTGTGTGTTGTTGACTGTGATAAAGGCACAGCATCGTAGGCAGTGTGTGTTGTTGACTGTGATAAAGGCACAGCATCGTAGGCAGTGTGTGTTGTTGACTGTGATAAAGGCACAGCATCGTAGGCAGTGTGTGTTGTTGACTGTGATAAAGGCACAGCATCGTAGGCAGTGTGTGTTGTTGACTGTGATAAAGGCACAGCATCGTAGGCAGTGTGTGTTGTTGACTGTGATAAAGGCACAGCATCGTAGGCAGTGTGTGTTGTTGACTGTGATAAAGGCACAGCATCGTAGGCAGTGTGTGTTGTTGACTGTGATAAAGGCACAGCATCGTAGGCAGTGTGTGTTGTTGACTGTGATAAAGGCACAGCATCGTAGGCAGTGTGTGTTGTTGACTGTGATAAAGGCACAGCATCGTAGGCAGTGTGTGTTGTTGACTGTGATAAAGGCACAGCATCGTAGGCAGTGTGTGTTGTTGACTGTGATAAAGGCACAGCATCGTAGGCAGTGTGTGTTGTTGACTGTGATAAAGGCACAGCATCGTAGGCAGTGTGTGTTGTTGACTGTGATAAAGGCACAGCATCGTAGGCAGTGTGTGTTGTTGACTGTGATAAAGGCACAGCATCGTAGGCAGTGTGTGTTGTTGACTGTGATAAAGGCACAGCATCGTAGGCAGTGTGTGTTGTTGACTGTGATAAAGGCACAGCATCGTAGGCAGTGTGTGTTGTTGACTGTGATAAAGGCACAGCATCGTAGGCAGTGTGTGTTGTTGACTGTGATAAAGGCACAGCATCGTAGGCAGTGTGTGTTGTTGACTGTGATAAAGGCACAGCATCGTAGGCAGTGTGTGTTGTTGACTGTGATAAAGGCACAGCATCGTAGGCAGTGTGTGTTGTTGACTGTGATAAAGGCACAGCATCGTAGGCAGTGTGTGTTGTTGACTGTGATAAAGGCACAGCATCGTAGGCAGTGTGTGTTGTTGACTGTGATAAAGGCACAGCATCGTAGGCAGTGTGTGTTGTTGACTGTGATAAAGGCACAGCATCGTAGGCAGTGTGTGTTGTTGACTGTGATAAAGGCACAGCATCGTAGGCAGTGTGTGTTGTTGACTGTGATAAAGGCACAGCATCGTAGGCAGTGTGTGTTGTTGACTGTGATAAAGGCACAGCATCGTAGGCAGTGTGTGTTGTTGACTGTGATAAGGCACAGCATCGTAGGCAGTGTGTTGTTGACTGTGATAAAGGCACAGCATCGTAGGCAGTGTGTGTTGTTGACTGTGATAAAGGCACAGCATCGTAGGCAGTGTGTGTTGTTGACTGTGATAAAGGCACAGCATCGTAGGCAGTGTGTGTTGTTGACTGTGATAAAGGCACAGCATCGTAGGCAGTGTGTGTTGTTGACTGTGATAAAGGCACAGCATCGTAGGCAGTGTGTGTTGTTGACTGTGATAAAGGCACAGCATCGTAGGCAGTGTGTGTTGTTGACTGTGATAAAGGCACAGCATCGTAGGCAGTGTGTGTTGTTGACTGTGATAAAGGCACAGCATCGTAGGCAGTGTGTGTTGTTGACTGTGATAAAGGCACAGCATCGTAGGCAGTGTGTGTTGTTGACTGTGATAAAGGCACAGCATCGTAGGCAGTGTGTGTTGTTGACTGTGATAAAGGCACAGCATCGTAGGCAGTGTGTGTTGTTGACTGTGATAAAGGCACAGCATCGTAGGCAGTGTGTGTTGTTGACTGTGATAAAGGCACAGCATCGTAGGCAGTGTGTGTTGTTGACTGTGATAAAGGCACAGCATCGTAGGCAGTGTGTGTTGTTGACTGTGATAAAGGCACAGCATCGTAGGCAGTGTGTGTTGTTGACTGTGATAAAGGCACAGCATCGTAGGCAGTGTGTGTTGTTGACTCTGATAAAGGCACAGCATCGTAGGCAGTGTGTGTTGTTGACTGTGATAAAGGCACAGCATCGTAGGCAGTGTGTGTTGTTGACTGTGATAAAGGCACAGCATCGTAGGCAGTGTGTGTTGTTGACTGTGATAAAGGCACAGCATCGTAGGCAGTGTGTGTTGCTGACTCTGATAAAGGCACAGCATCGTAGGCAGTGTGTGTTGTTGACTGTGATAAAGGCACAGCATCGTAGGCAGTGTGTGTTGTTGACTGTGATAAAGGCACAGCATCGTAGGCAGTGTGTGTTGTTGACTGTGATAAAGGCACAGCATCGTAGGCAGTGTGTGTTGTTGACTCTGATAAAGGCACAGCATCGTAGGCAGTGTGTGTTGTTGACTCTGATAAAGGCACAGGATCGTAGGCAGTGTGTGTTGTTGACTGTGATAAAGGCACAGGATCGTAGGCAGTGTGTGTTGTTGACTGTGATAAAGGCACAGCATCGTAGGCAGTGTGTGTTGTTGACTGTGATAAAGGCACAGCATCGTAGGCAGTGTGTGTTGTTGACTGTGATAAAGGCACAGCATCGTAGGCAGTGTGTGTTGCTGACTGTGATAAAGGCACAGCATCGTAGGCAGTGTGTGTTGTTGATTGTGATAAAGGCACAGCATCGTAGGCAGTGTGTGTTGTTGACTGTGATAAAGGCACAGCATCGTAGGCAGTGTGTGTTGTTGACTGTGATAAAGGCACAGCATCGTAGGCAGTGTGTGTTGTTGACTGTGATAAAGGCACAGCATCGTAGGCAGTGTGTGTTGTTGACTGTGATAAAGGCACAGCATCGTAGGCAGTGTGTGTTGTTGACTGTGATAAAGGCACAGCATCGTAGGCAGTGTGTGTTGTTGACTGTGATAAAGGCACAGCATCGTAGGCAGTGTGTGTTGTTGACTGTGATAAAGGCACAGCATCGTAGGCAGTGTGTGTTGTTGACTGTGATAAAGGCACAGCAGATAATGGGATGAGTAGATTGGATAAATTCACTTGTTTATTATTAATAACCATTCGTTGCATCATCACATTTGCATACTGATGTAAGATAATGGGATGAGTAGATTGGATAGTCATAATTTAGGCTGATAATATAACCCAATCACTGTTGGCAAAACAAAAAAAGTTAAACGCATGGCTGACAGTGTATTGTGTGGAGTAGGCCTAGGTTATAGGCCCGGGTTCCCCAACTTGTGGTTTTATTTGGCCCCCCAAATTCTTTTTTCCCCCCTCCAGTGTTGGACATGAGACTGTAAAAACACCCAGGAAATCGGCTCCAAGTATTGATTTATTTATTGAATATGTTCCCAATTATTCCCACCATAATAGAGAGACACATGATCCTATACAAATGTAATCAGGGTTTGAAATGATTGTTTTAGTCAAACATATCTGTTTGGGCTTCTTGTAGTCAATCTGCAGTCTACAAATGATTAGTAATTATGTTCAGACATTGACTTGCATTGGTTTTGTGCTGTAAATGCTAACATCAGAGACATTGACTTGCATTGGTTTTGTGCTGTAAATGCTAACATCAGAGACATTGACTTGCATTGGTTTTGTGCTGTAAATGCTAACATCAGAGACATTGACTTGCATTGGTTTTGTGCTGTAAATGCTAACAGAGACATTGACTTACATTGGTTTTGTGCTGTAAATGCTAACAGAGACATTGACTTGCATTGGTTTTGTGCTGTAAATGCTAACAGAGACATTGACTTGCATTGGTTTTGTGCTGTAAATGCTAACAGAGACATTGACTTGCATTGGTTTTGTGCTGTAAATGCTAACATCAGAGACATTGACTTGCATTGGTTTTGTGCTGTAAATGCTAACAGAGACATTGACTTAGCATTTACAGCACAAAACCAATGTAAGTCAATGTCTCTGATGTTAGCATGGGGTGGGTGGGTTTATCTGGTGAACAGCTGGCTCTACACAACCAATGGGGTGGGTGGGTTTATCTGGTGAACAGCTGGCTCTACACAATCAATGGGGTGGGTGGGTTTATCTGGTGAACAGCTGGCTCTACACAACCAATGGGGTAGGTGGGTTTATCTGGTGAACAGCTGGCTCTACACAACCAATGGGGTGGGTGGGTGTATCTGGTGAACAGCTGGCTCTACACAACCAATGGTGTGGGTGGGTTTATCTGGTGAACAGCTGGCTCTACACAACCAATGGTGTGGGTGGGTTTATCTGGTGAACAGCTGGCTCTACACAACCAATGGGGTGGGTTTATCTGGTGAACAGCTGGCTCTACACAACCAATGGGGTAGGTTTATCTGGTGAACAGCTGGCTCTACACAACCAATGGTGTGGGTGGGTTTATCTGGTGAACAGCTGGCTCTACACAAACAATGGGGTGGGTTTATCTGGTGAACAGCTGGCTTTACACAACCAATGGTGTGGGTGGGTTTATCTGGTGAACAGCTGGCTCTACACAACCAATGGGGTAGGTGGGTTTATCTGGTGAACAGCTGGCTCTACACAACCAATGGGGTAGGTGGGTTTATCTGGTGAACAGCTGGCTCTACACAACCAATGGGGTGGGTGGGTTTATCTGGTGAACAGCTGGCTCTACACAACCAATGGGGTGGGTGGGTTTATCTGGTGAACAGCTGGCTCTACACAACCAATGGGGTGGGTGGGTTTATCTGGTGAACAGCTGGCTCTACACAACCAATGGGGTGGGTGGGTTTATCTGGTGAACAGATGGCTCTACACAACCAATGGGGTAGGTGGGTTTATCTGGTGAACAGCTGGCTCTACACAATCAATGGGGTGGGTGGGTTTATCTGGTGAACAGCTGGCTCTACACAACCAATGGGGTGGTGGGTTTATCTGGTGAACAGATGGCTCTACACAACCAATGGGGTGGGTGGGTTTATCTGGTGAACAGCTGGCTCTACACAACCAATGGGGTGGGTGGGTTTATCTGGTGAACAGCTGGCTCTACACAACCAATGGTGTGGGTGGGTTTATCTGGTGAACAGCTGGCTCTACACAACCAATGGGGTAGGTTTATCTGGTGAACAGCTGGCTCTACACAACCAATGGTGTGGGTGGGTTTATCTGGTGAACAGCTGGCTCTACACAAACAATGGGGTAGGTTTATCTGGTGAACAGCTGGCTTTACACAACCAATGGTGTGGGTGGGTTTATCTGGTGAACAGCTGGCTCTACACAACCAATGGGGTAGGTGGGTTTATCTGGTGAACAGCTGGCTCTACACAACCAATGGGGTGGGTTTATCTGGTGAACAGCTGGCTCTACACAACCAATGGGGTAGGTGGGTTTATCTGGTGAACAGCTGGCTCTACACAACCAATGGGGTGGGTGGGTTTATCTGGTGAACAGCTGGCTCTACACAACCAATGGGGTGGGTGGGTTTATCTGGTGAACAGCTGGCTCTACACAACCAATGGGGTGGGTGGGTTTATCTGGTGAACAGCTGGCTCTACACAACCAATGGGGTGGGTGGGTTTATCTGGTGAACAGATGGCTCTACACAACCAATGGGGTAGGTGGGTTTATCTGGTGAACAGCTGGCTCTACACAACCAATGGGGTGGGTTTATCTGGTGAACAGCTGGCTCTACACAACCAATGGGGTGGGTGGGTTTATCTGGTGAACAGCTGGCTCTACACAACCAATGGTGTGGGTGGGTTTATCTGGTGAACAGCTGGCTCTACACAACCAATGGGGTAGGTTTATCTGGTGAACAGCTGGCTCTACACAACCAATGGTGTGGGTGGGTTTATCTGGTGAACAGCTGGCTCTACACAAACAATGGGGTGGGTTTATCTGGTGAACAGCTGGCTTTACACAACCAATGGTGTGGGTGGGTTTATCTGGTGAACAGCTGGCTCTACACAACCAATGGGGTAGGTGGGTTTATCTGGTGAACAGCTGGCTCTACACAACCAATGGGGTAGGTGGGTTTATCTGGTGAACAGCTGGCTCTACACAACCAATGGGGTAGGTGGGTTTATCTGGTGAACAGCTGGCTCTACACAACCAATGGGGTGGGTGGGTTTATCTGGTGAACAGCTGGCTCTACACAACCAATGGGGTGGGTGGGTTTATCTGGTGAACAGCTGGCTCTACACAACCAATGGGGTGGGTGGGTTTATCTGGTGAACAGATGGCTCTACACAACCAATGGTGTGGGTGGGTTTATCTGGTGAACAGCTGGCTCTACACAACCAATGGGGTAGGTTTATCTGGTGAACAGCTGGCTCTACACAACCAATGGTGTGGGTGGGTTTATCTGGTGAACAGCTGGCTCTACACAAACAATGGGGTAGGTTTATCTGGTGAACAGCTGGCTTTACACAACCAATGGTGTGGGTGGGTTTATCTGGTGAACAGCTGGCTCTACACAACCAATGGGGTAGGTGGGTTTATCTGGTGAACAGCTGGCTCTACACAACCAATGGGGTGGGTTTATCTGGTGAACAGCTGGCTCTACACAACCAATGGGGTAGGTGGGTTTATCTGGTGAACAGCTGGCTCTACACAACCAATGGGGTGGGTGGGTTTATCTGGTGAACAGCTGGCTCTACACAACCAATGGGGTGGGTGGGTTTATCTGGTGAACAGCTGGCTCTACACAACCAATGGGGTGGGTGGGTTTATCTGGTGAACAGCTGGCTCTACACAACCAATGGGGTGGGTGGGTTTATCTGGTGAACAGATGGCTCTACACAACCAATGGGGTAGGTGGGTTTATCTGGTGAACAGCTGGCTCTACACAACCAATGGGGTGGGTTTATCTGGTGAACAGCTGGCTCTACACAACCAATGGGGTGGGTGGGTTTATCTGGTGAACAGCTGGCTCTACACAACCAATGGTGTGGGTGGGTTTATCTGGTGAACAGCTGGCTCTACACAACCAATGGGGTAGGTTTATCTGGTGAACAGCTGGCTCTACACAACCAATGGTGTGGGTGGGTTTATCTGGTGAACAGCTGGCTCTACACAAACAATGGGGTGGGTTTATCTGGTGAACAGCTGGCTTTACACAACCAATGGTGTGGGTGGGTTTATCTGGTGAACAGCTGGCTCTACACAACCAATGGGGTAGGTGGGTTTATCTGGTGAACAGCTGGCTCTACACAACCAATGGGGTAGGTGGGTTTATCTGGTGAACAGCTGGCTCTACACAACCAATGGGGTAGGTGGGTTTATCTGGTGAACAGCTGGCTCTACACAACCAATGGGGTGGGTGGGTTTATCTGGTGAACAGCTGGCTCTACACAACCAATGGGGTGGGTGGGTTTATCTGGTGAACAGCTGGCTCTACACAACCAATGGGGTGGGTGGGTTTATCTGGTGAACAGCTGGCTCTACACAACCAATGGGGTGGGTGGGTTTATCTGGTGAACAGCTGGCTCTACACAACCAATGGGGTAGGTGGGTTTATCTGGTGAACAGCTGGCTCTACACAACCAATGGGGTGGGTGGGTTTATCTGGTGAACAGCTGGCTCTACACAACCAATGGGGTGGGTGGGTTTATCTGGTGAACAGCTGGCTCTACACAACCAATGGGGTAGGTTTATCTGGTGAACAGCTGGCTCTACACAACCAATGGGGTAGGTTTATCTGGTGAACAGCTGGCTCTACACAACCAATGGGGTGGGTTTATCTGGTGAACAGCTGGCTCTACACAACCAATGGGGTGGGTTTATCTGGTGAACAGCTGGCTCTACACAACCAATGGGGTGGGTGGGTTTATCTGGTGAACAGCTGGCTCTACACAACCAATGGGGTGGGTTTATCTGGTGAACAGCTGGCTCTACACAACCAATGGGGTAGGTGGGTTTATCTGGTGAACAGCTGGCTCTACACAATCAATGGGGTGGGTGGGTTTATCTGGTGAACAGCTGGCTCTACACAACCAATGGGGTGGGTGGGTTTATCTGGTGAACAGCTGGCTCTACACAACCAATGGGGTGGGTTTATCTGGTGAACAGCTGGCTCTACACAACCAATGGGGTAGGTGGGTTTATCTGGTGAACAGCTGGCTCTACACAACCAATGGGGTGGGTGGGTTTATCTGGTGAACAGATGGCTCTACACAACCAATGGGGTGGGTGGGTTTATCTGGTGAACAGCTGGCTCTACACAACCAATGGGGTGGGTTTATCTGGTGAACAGCTGGCTCTACACAACCAATGGGGTGGGTTTATCTGGTGAACAGCTGGCTCTACACAACCAATGGTGTGGGTCGGTTTATCTGGTGAACAGCTGGCTCTACACAAACAATGGGGTAGGTTTATCTGGTGAACAGCTGGCTTTACACAACCAATGGTGTGGGTGGGTTTATCTGGTGAACAGCTGGCTCTACACAACCAATGGGGTAGGTGGGTTTATCTGGTGAACAGCTGGCTCTACACAACCAATGGGGTGGGTGGGTTTATCTGGTGAACAGCTGGCTCTACACAACCAATGGGGTGGGTGGGTTTATCTGGTGAACAGCTGGCTCTACACAACCAATGGGGTGGGTGGGTTTATCTGGTGAACAGCTGGCTCTACACAACCAATGGGGTGGGTTTATCTGGTGAACAGCTGGCTCTACACAACCAATGGGGTAGGTGGGTTTATCTGGTGAACAGCTGGCTCTACACAATCAATGGGGTGGGTGGGTTTATCTGGTGAACAGCTGGCTCTACACAACCAATGGGGTGGGTGGGTTTATCTGGTGAACAGCTGGCTCTACACAACCAATGGGGTGGGTTTATCTGGTGAACAGCTGGCTCTACACAACCAATGGGGTAGGTGGGTTTATCTGGTGAACAGCTGGCTCTACACAACCAATGGGGTGGGTTTATCTGGTGAACAGCTGGCTCTACACAACCAATGGTGTGGGTCGGTTTATCTGGTGAACAGCTGGCTCTACACAAACAATGGGGTAGGTTTATCTGGTGAACAGCTGGCTTTACACAACCAATGGTGTGGGTGGGTTTATCTGGTGAACAGCTGGCTCTACACAACCAATGGGGTAGGTGGGTTTATCTGGTGAACAGCTGGCTCTACACAACCAATGGGGTGGGTGGGTTTATCTGGTGAACAGCTGGCTCTACACAACCAATGGGGTAGGTGGGTTTATCTGGTGAACAGCTGGCTCTACACAACCAATGGGGTGGGTGGGTTTATCTGGTGAACAGCTGGCTCTACACAACCAATGGGGTGGGTGGGTTTATCTGGTGAACAGCTGGCTCTACACAACCAATGGGGTGGGTGGGTTTATCTGGTGAACAGCTGGCTCTACACAACCAATGGGGTGGGTGGGTTTATCTGGTGAACAGCTGGCTCTACACAACCAATGGGGTGGGTTTATCTGGTGAACAGCTGGCTCTACACAACCAATGGGGTGGGTTTATCTGGTGAACAGCTGGCTCTACACAACCAATGGGGTGGGTTTATCTGGTGAACAGCTGGCTCTACACAACCAATGGGGTGGGTTTATCTGGTGAACAGCTGGCTCTACACAACCAATGGGGTGGGTTTATCTGGTGAACAGCTGGCTCTACACAACCAATGGGGTGGGTTTATCTGGTGAACAGCTGGCTCTACACAACCAATGGGGTGGGTTTATCTGGTGAACAGCTGGCTCTACACAACCAATGGTGTGGGTGGGTTTATCTGGTGAACAGCTGGCTCTACACAAACAATGGGGTGGGTTTATCTGGTGAACAGCTGGCTTTACACAACCAATGGTGTGGGTGGGTTTATCTGGTGAACAGCTGGCTCTACACAACCAATGGGGTAGGTGGGTTTATCTGGTGAACAGCTGGCTCTACACAACCAATGGGGTGGGTTTATCTGGTGAACAGCTGGCTCTACACAACCAATGGGGTAGGTGGGTTTATCTGGTGAACAGCTGGCTCTACACAACCAATGGGGTAGGTGGGTTTATCTGGTGAACAGCTGGCTCTACACAACCAATGGGGTAGGTGGGTTTATCTGGTGAACAGCTGGCTCTACACAACCAATGGGGTGGGTTTATCTGGTGAACAGCTGGCTCTACACAACCAATGGGGTAGGTGGGTTTATCTGGTGAACAGCTGGCTCTACACAACCAACGGGGTAGGTTTATCTGGTGAACAGCTGGCTCTACACAACCAATGGGGTAGGTTTATCTGGTGAACAGCTGGCTCTACACAACCAATGGGGTGGGTTTATCTGGTGAACAGCTGGCTCTACACAACCAGTCAAATCAAAAATCAAATCAAATGTATTTATATAGCCCTTCGTACATCAAATCAAATCAAATCAAAATCCAATGTTATTTGTCACATACACATGGTTAGCAGATGTTAATGCGAGTGTAGCGAAATGCTTGTGCTTCTAGTTCCGACAATGCAGTAATAACGAACAAGTAATCTAACTAACAATTCCAAAAAAAAACGACTGTCTTATACACAGTGTAAGGGGATAAGGAATATGTACATAAGGATATATGAATGAGTGATGGTACAGAGCAGCATAGGCAAGATACAGTAGATGGTATTGAGTACAGTATATACATATGAGATGAGTATGTAAACAAAGTGGCATAGTTAAAGTGGCTAGTGATACATGTATTACATAAGGATGCAGTCGATGATATAGAGTACAGTATATACGTATGCATATGAGATGAATAATGTAGGGTAAGTAACATTATATAAGGTAGCATTGTTTAAAGTGGCTAGTGATATATTTACATCATTTCCCATCAATTCCCATTATTAAAGTGGCTGGAGTTGAGTCAGTGTCATTGACAGTGTGTTGGCAGCAGCCACTCAATGTTAGTGGTGGCTGTTTAACAGTCTGATGGCCTTGAGATAGAAGCTGTTTTTCAGTCTCTCGGTCCCAGCTTTGATGCACCTGTACTGACCTCGCCTTCTGGATGACAGCGGGGTGAACAGGCAGTGGCTCGGGTGGTTGATCTCCTTGATGATCTTTATGGCCTTCCTGTAGCATCGGGTGGTGTAGGTGTCCTGGAGGGCAGGTAGTTTGTCCCCAGTGATGCGTTGTGCAGACCTCACTACCCTCTGGAGAGCCTTACGGTTGAGGGCGGTGCAGTTGCCATACCAGGCGGTGATACAGCCCGCCAGGATGCTCTCGATTGTGCATCTGTAGAAGTTTGAGTGCTTTTGGTGACAAGCCGAATTTCTTCAGCCTCCTGAGGTTGAAGAGGCGCTGCTGCGCCTTCTTCACGATGCTGTCTGTGTGAGTGGACCAATTCAGTTTGTCTGTGATGTGTATGCCGAGGAACTTAAAAAACTTGCTACCCTCTCCACTACTGTTCCATCGATGTGGATAGGGGGGTGTTCCCTCTGCTGTTTCCTGAAGTCCACAATCATCTCCTTAGTTTTGTTGACGTTGAGTGTGAGGTTATTTTCCTGACACCACACTCCGAGGGCCCTCACCTCCTCCCTGTAGGCCGTCCCGTATCTCAAAGTGCTGTACAGAAACCCAGCCTAAAACCCCAAACAGCAAGCAATGCAGGTGTAGAAGCACGGTGGCTAGGAAAAACTCCCTAGAAAGGCCAAAACCTAGGAAGAAACCTAGAGAGGAACCAGGCTATGTGGGGTGGCCAGTCCTCTTCTGGCTGTGCCGGGTGGAGATTAAAAACAGAACATGGCCAAGATGTTCAAATGTTCATAAATGACCAGCATGGTCCAATAATAATAAGGCAGAACAGTTGAAACTGGAGCAGCAGCACACCCAGGTGGACTGGGGACAGCAAGGAGTCATCATGTCAGGTAGTCCTGAGGCATGGTCCTAGGGCTCAGGTCCTCCGAGAGAGAGAAAGAAAGAGAGAGAGAGAATTAGAGAGAGCACACTTAAATTCACACAGGACACCGAATAGGACAGGAGAAGTACTCCAGATATAACAAACTGACCCTAGCCCCCCGACACATAAACTACTGCAGCATAAATACTGGAGGCTGAGACAGGAGGGGTCAGGAGACACTGTGGCCCATTCCAAGGACACCCCCGGACAAGGCCAAACAGGAAGGATATAACCCCACCCACTTTGCCAAAGCACAGCCCCCCACACCACTAGAGGGATATCTTCAACCACCAATTTACCATCCTGAGACAAGGCCGAGTATAGCCCACAAAGATCTCCACCACGGCACAACCCAAGGGGGGGCGCCAACCCAGACAGGAAGATCACATCAGTGACTCAACCCACTCAGGTGACGCACCCCTCCCAGGGACGGCATGAGAGAGCCCCAGCAAGCCAGTGACTCAGCCCCTGTAATAGGGTTAGAGGCAGAGAATCCCAGTGGAAAGAGGGGAACCGGCCAGGCAGAGACAGCAAGGGCGGTTCGTTGCTCCAGAGCCTTTCCGTTCACCTTCCCACTCCTGGGCCAGACTACACTCAATCATATGACCCACTGAAGAGATGAGTCTTCAGTAAAGACTTAAAGGTTGAGACCGAGTTTGCGTCTCTGACATGGGTAGGCAGACCGTTCCATAAAAATGGAGCTCTATAGGAGAAAGCCCTGCCTCCAGCTGTTTGCTTAGAAATTCTAGGGACAATTAGGAGGCCTGCGTCTTGTGACCGTAGCGTACGTGTAGGTATGTACGGCAGGACCAAATCAGAGAGATAGGTAGGAGCAAGCCCATGTAATGCTTTGTAGGTTAGCAGTAAAACCTTGAAATCAGCCCTTGCCTTGACAGGAAGCCAGTGTAGAGAGGCTAGCACTGGAGTAATATGATCAAATATTTTGGTTCTAGTCAGGATTCGAGCAGTCTTGTTAAGCACTAACTGAAGTTTATTTAGTGCTTTATCCGGGTAGCCGAAAAGTAGAGCATTGCAGTAGTCTAACCTAGAAGTGACAAAAGCATGGATTAATTCCGTCCTAACGGCCCGGAACAGTTGGTGGAGGGGCCGACCTGACGGCCTGAACAGTTGGTGGAGGGGCCGACCTGACGGCCGGAACAGTTGGTGGAGGGGCCGACCTGACGGCCTGAACAGTTGGTGGAGGGGCCGACCTGACGGCCTGAACAGTTGGTGGAGGGGCCGACCTGACGGCCGGAACAGTTGGTGGAGGGGCCGACCTGACGGCCTGAACAGTTGGTGGAGGGGCCGACCTGACGGCCTGAACAGTTGGTGTCCCTCTGACGCTAAACAGACAAGAGTATCGTGAGAACACGTGTCCCGCTGTAGAGAGATTTAAGGAAATCCCTAGCTAATCCTGCTGCTCTCTGGGCCTGGCCTGTACAGTGGGCGGGGGGTGGTTATGAAGTGTGTGTGTGTGACGTGTTTTCCGTCAGGGAGGCGTACTGTATATTTCGGTTGTTGTGGTTATTTGTTTGTGTCCCTGACGTCCGCCTGGTCAGTGCTCTCTGGGTCTGTAGAGTGGAGGGTGTTGTGGTTACTAGTTGGTGTCCCTGACGTCCGTCTGGTCAGTGCTCTCTGGGTCTGTAGAGTGGAGGGTGTTGTGGTTACTAGTTGGTGTCCCTGACGTCTGTCTGGTCAGTGCTCTCTGGGTCTGTAGAGTGGGGGGTGTTGTGGTCAGTGCTCTCTGGGTCTGTAGAGTGGGGGGTGTTGTGGTCAGTGCTCTCTGGGTCTGTAGAGTGAGGGGGTGTTGTGGTCAGTACTCTCTGGGTCTGTAGAGTGGGGGGTGTTGTGGTCAGTGCTCTCTGGGTCTGTAGAGTGGGGGTTGTTGTGGTCAGTGCTCTCTGGGTCTGTAGAGTGGGGGGTGTTGTGGTCAGTGCTCTCTGGGTCTGGACTGGTTGAAGCTCCCAGATGAAGTCTTCCTGGCTCCAGAGGACTGTCCACTGGATAGTGTGCTGGAAGTCCATACGGCGGAAGAGCCGCAGGCAAGTATTTCTACACGTTGATGTAGGATGTGTGTGTGTGTGTGTTGTCAGAATGTGTGTGTGTGTGTGTGTGTGTTGTCAGAATGTGTGAGTGTGTGTGTTGTCAGAATGTGTGTGTGTGTGTGTGTGTTGTCAGAATGTGAGTGTGTGTGTGTGTTGTCAGAATGTGAGTGTGTGTGTGTGTTGTCAGAATGTGTGTGTGTGTTGTCAGAATGTGTGTGTGTGTGTGTGTGTTGTCAGAATGTGTGTGTGTGTGTGTGTGTTAGAATGTGAGTGTGTGTGTGTGTTGTCAGAATGTGAGTGTGTGTGTGTGTTGTCAGAATGTGAGTGTGTGTGTGTGTTGTCAGAATGTGTGAGTGCGTGTGTTGTCAGAATGTGTGTGTGTGTGTTGTCAGAATGTGAGTGTGTGTGTGTGTTGTCAGAATGTGAGTGTGTGTGTGTGTTGTCAGAATGTGAGTGTGTGTGTGTTGTCAGAATGTGAGTGTGTGTGTGTTGTCAGAATGTGAGTGTGTGTGTGTTGTCAGAATGTGAGTGTGTGTGTTGTCAGAATGTGAGTGTGTGTGTGTTGTCAGAATGTGAGTGTGTGTGTGTTGTCAGAATGTGAGTGTGTGTGTGTGTGTGTTAGAATGTGAGTGTGTGTGTTGTCAGAATGTGAGTGTGTGTGTGTGTGTGTGTTAGAATGTGAGTGTGTGTTTTGGTTCTGTCAGCTTGTTGTTATTGGTCGTTTCCATGTGGAGGGTAGACGTATGTTTATTTGGTCAGCTGGTGTGTGTCGTGTGTGTGTGTGTGTGTGTGTGTGTGTGTGTGTGTGTGTGAGTGTTTTTCTAACAGAATGATGACTGGGACCTTTTTATGCAATTTGACTATTTTCATACGGTGACACAGAGAAGCTTTTCCCTGAGTATAAAGGGTGGATTTAGGATCTGGGCTTTTCCTGAGTATAAAGGGTGGATTTAGGATCTGGGCTTTTCCCTGAGTATAAAGGGTGGATTTAGGATCTGGGCTTTTCCTGAGTATAAAGGGTGGATTTAGGATCTGGGCTTTTCCTGAGTATAAAGGGTGGATTTAGGATTTGGGCTTTTCCTGAGTATAAAGGGTGGATTTAGGATCTGGGATTTTCCTGAGTATAAAGGGTGGATTTAGGATCTGGGCTTTTCCTGAGTATAAAGGGTGGATTTAGGATCTGGGCTTTTCCTGAGTATAAAGGGTGGATTTAGGATCTGGACTTTTCCTGATTATAAAGGGTGGATTTAGGATCTGGGCTTTTCCTGAGTATAAAGGGTGGATTTAGGATCTGGGCTTTTCCTGAGTATAAAGGGTGGATTTAGGATCTGGGCTTTTCCTGAGTATAAAGGGTGGATTTAGGATCTGGGCCGATTCATTGGAAGGTGAATGAATGATGGACGATAGTTCTAATATCCATCTCCCTTTTAAAGGAATGTCTCGAGGTGTTTGATAAGTCTGTTGACTCTGCATCGCTGTCTGTGTACATCCATTGATGTACCTAGCTGTTCACTGTGATTATGGACAGAGTGCTGACTCACCCAATCTGTGGTCATGTCCCTGTGGTGTTATCCCTGGGCAGCCCTAAGGTGGGGTGGGGGGTATTAGTGACCTGGGCTGCTGGCTAAGCCCCTCTTACAGTTACCACCTTAACCAGTAACATCTGAAGGACAGGGTGAGGTGAGGGTGGGAGTCACTCTGTCTGAGCTCTAAACCTGTCCTAGTGTGAGTCACTCTGTCTGAGCTCTGATGCGTTAGGCTAATATCAGATTATTCATCGTTTCTGTGTGGAGACTGGCGTTGAATGTTCAATGCTTTCTTTGGAAGTGGCTCAAGCTATAAAGTCATTATTTATTCAACCTTTATTTAACTAGGCAAGTCAGTTAAGAACAAATTCTTATTTTCAATGACGGCCCTGGGAACAGTCTAGGAACTGCCTTGTTCAGGGGCAGAACGACAGAAGTTTACCTTGTCAGCTTGGGGGATTTGATCTTACAACCTTTCGGTTACTAGTCCAATGCTCTAACCACTAGGCTACCTGCCTCCTCTACACTCTAACCACTAGGCTACCTGCCTCCTCTACACTCTAACCACTAGGCTACCTGCCTCCTCTACACTCTAACCACTAGGCTACCTGCCTCCTCTACACTCTAACCACTAGGCTACCTGCCTCCTCTACACTCTAACCACTAGGCTACCTGCCTCCTCTACACTCTAACCACTAGGCTACCTGCCTCCTCTACACTCTAACCACTAGGCTACCTGCCTCCTCTACACTCTAACCACTAGGCTACCTGCCTCCTCTACACTCTAACCACTAGGCTACCTGCCTCCTCTACACTCTAACCACTAGGCTACCTGCCTCCTCTACACTCTAACCACTAGGTTACCTGCCTCCTCTACACTCTAACCACTAGGCTACCTGCCTCCTCTACACTCTAACCACTAGGCTACCTGCCTCCTCTACACTCTAACCACTAGGCTACCTGCCTCCTCTACACTCTAACCACTAGGCTACCTGCCTCCTCTACACTCTAACCACTAGGCTACCTGCCTCCTCTACACTCTAACCACTAGGCTACCTGCCTCCTCTACACTCTAACCACTAGGCTACCTGCCGCCCCTACACTCTAACCACTAGGCTACCTGCCTCCTCTACACTCTAACCACTAGACTACCTGCCTCCTCTACACTCTAACCACTAGGCTACCTGCCTCCTCTACACTCTAACCACTAGGCTACCTGCCTCCTCTACACTCTAACCACTAGGCTACCTGCCGCCTCTATACTCTAACCACTAGGCTACCCTACCGCCTCTACACTCTAACCACTAGGCTACCTGCCTCCTCTACACTCTAACCACTAGGCTACCTGCCGCCCCTACACTCTAACCACTAGGCTACCTGCCTCCTCTACACTCTAACCACTAGGCTACCTGCCACCCCTACACTCTAACCACTTGGCTACCTGCCGCCCCAACACTCTAACCACTAGGCTACCTGCCGTCCTTACACTCTGACCACTAGGCTACCTGCCATCCCTACACTCTAACCATTAGGCTACCTGCCGTCCCTACACTCTAACCACTAGGCTACCTGCCGTCCCTACACTCTAACCACTTGGCTACCTGCCGCCCCAACACTCTAACCACTAGGCTACCTGCCGTCCCTACACTCTAACCACTAGGCTACCTGCCGTCCCTACACTCTAACCACTAGGCTACCTGCCGTCCCTACACTCTAACCACTAGGCTACCTGCCTCCTCTACACTCTAACCACTAGGCTACCTGCCTCCTCTACACTCTAACCACTAGGCTACCCTGCCTCCTCTACACTCTAACCACTAGACTACCTGCCTCCCCTACACTCTAACCACTAGGCTACCTGCCTCCTCTACACTCTAACCACTAGGCTACCCTGCCTCCTCTACACTCTAACCACTAGACTACCTGCCTCCCCTACACTCTAACCACTAGACTACCTGCCTCCTCTACACTCTAACCACTAGACTACCTGCCTCCTCTACACTCTAACCACTAGACTACCTGCCTCCTCTACACTCTAACCACTAGACTACCTGCCTCCTCTACACTCTAACCACTAGACTACCTGCCTCCCCTACACTCTAACCACTAGGCTACCTGCCGCCCCGAATAGAAGGCAATGTGTCTTGCTCTCTATCCTTTATGGAAGGGTCATGTCATGAGTCACATGACATGTTGTAGACTAACCCCCCCATGTGTATATTGCCCTATCATTTTTCCTGCATGTCCTTCTCCTACCACACCTCCATTTGAGTCTCTGTGTCATCTCTCTAGTAATCCATCTTCTCTGTGGTGTTTTTAGGAAAATAACACTGGTGATGGTTGGACTTGACAACGCTGGGAAGACTGCTACAGTACGCGGGATCCAGGGAGGTGAGTGGGTCGTCTTGACTTGAATCACTCACTTCTATTCTACTCGATTATAAGATGTTTTTTTTGGGGGGGGCTCGTTCTCTTCGTCGCTGAGTGTGTGTGTGTGTTGTGTTCCATCACAGAGAGCCCAGAGGACGTGGCCCCTACGGTAGGGTTCTCCAAGGTGGATCTGAAGCAGGGGAAGTTTGAGGTCACCATCTTTGACCTGGGCGGAGGGAAGAGGATCAGGTCTTTATACTTGTTGTCTTTCTGACACTCACACCTGCACTTTCTGCCCTGACTCTGCTGATAGGACTATTTTAAACAAAGGTCTACTTGCAGTGGCTGTGATATGTGGTCTCCCCCCCCCCCCCCCTACTAAACGTATAGTTGAATGTACTTCCTGTGGTGGCTGTGATATGTTGTCCCCCCCCCCCCCCCCTACTAAACGTATAGTTGAATGTACTTCCTGTGGTGGCTGTGATATGTTGTCCCCCCCCCCCACTAAATGTATAGTTGAATGTACTTCCTGTGGTGGCTGTGATATGTGCCCCCCCCCTACTAAACGTATAGTTGAATGTACTTCCTGTGGTGGCTGTGATATGTGGTCCCCCCCCCCCCCCCCCCCCCCCCCCCTACTAAACGTATAGTTGAATGTACTTCCTGTGGTGGCTGTGATATGTGGTCCCCCCCCCTACTAAATGTATAGTTGAATGTACTTCCTGTGGTGGCTGTGATATGTGGTCCCCCCCTACTAAACGTATAGTTGAATGTACTTCCTGTGGTGGCTGTGATATGTGGTCCCCCCCCTACTAAATGTATAGTTGAATGTACTTCCTGTGGTGGCTGTGATATGTGCCCCCCCCCCCCCCCCCTACTAAATGTATAGTTGAATGTACTTCCTGCGGTGGCTGTGATATGTGCCCCCCCCCCCCCCCCTACTAAATGTATAGTTGAATGTACTTCCTGTGGTGGCTGTGATATGTGGTCCCCCCCCCCCCACTAAATGTATAGTTGAATGTACTTCCTGTGGTGGCTGTGATATGTGGTCCCCCCCCCCCCTACTAAATGTGTAGTTGAATGTACTTCCTGTGGTGGCTGTGATATGTGCCCCCCCCCCCCCCCCCCCCCCCTACTAAATGTATAGTTGAATGTACTTCCTGTGGTGGCTGTGATATGTGGTCCCCCCCCCCCCCCCTACTAAATGTATAGTTGAATGTACTTCCTGTGGTGGCTGTGATATGTGGTCCCCCCCCCCCCCCCCCCCTACTAAATGTATAGTTGAATGTACTTCCTGTGGTGGCTGTGATATGTGCCCCCCCCCTACTAAACGTATAGTTGAATGTACTTCCTGTGGTGGCTGTGATATGTGGTCCCCCCCCCTACTAAATGTATAGTTGAATGTACTTCCTGTGGTGGCTGTGATATGTGCCCCCCCCTACTAAACGTATAGTTGAATGTACTTCCTGTGGTGGCTGTGATATGTGGTCCCCCCCCCCCCCCCTACTAAATGTATAGTCGAATGTACTTCCTGTGGTGGCTGTGATATTCCCCCCCCCCCCCTACTAAACGTATAGTTGAATGTACTTCCTGTGGTGGCTCTGGATAAGAGTCTGCTAAATGTGTGATCAGGGGCATCTGGAAGAACTACTACAGCGAGTCGTACGGGGTGGTGTTCGTGGTGGACTCCAGTGATGTTCAGAGGATCCAGGAGACCAGGGACACCATGGCTGAGGTCCTCCGACACCCTCGCATCTCTGGGAAACCTGTCCTAGTGTGAGTCACTCTGTCTGAGCTCTAAACCTGGCCTAGTGTGAGTTACTGTCTGAGCTCTAAACCTGGCCTAGTGTGAGTCTCTCTGTCTGAGCTCTAAACCTGGCCTAGTGTAAGTTACTCTGTCTGAGCTCTAAACCTGGCCTAGTGTGAGTCACTCTGTCTGAGCTCTAAACCTGGCCTAGTGTGAGTCACTCTGTCTGAGCTCTAAGTCTCTTTTTAAAGTAGCGTATTATATTCTGCCCAACATATTGAGAAAAGGGAATCCATGTTAGCAGGAATCCAACTATATTTCCACTTCCCTGACTGGCTGCATTAGAGCATGAAGTGTCCTCCTCCCACACCATATGTTTCTGTCACACACACACACACACACACACACACACACACACACACACACACACACACACACACACACACACACACACACACACACATCCTCATCCTCCTGGAGAACTCAACTTCATTTCTATAAAAAAAATATATTTCCCCTTACCGGAACCACTAACCTCGTACCCTAATTCTAAGCCTAATTGTAACCCTGAATCTCTAAGCTTAAAATAGCCTCTGTCCTCATTGGGACGAGGGAGAATTTCCCTTGTTCTACTATCCTTGTAGTGGGCTTTCTGAGATTGTAGATCACACAGACAGACACACACACACACACACACACACACACACACACACACACGTAGAATTTCCCTTGTTCTACTATCCTTGTAGTGGGCTTTCTGAGATTGTAGATCACACGCAAAATGTCCCTTGTTTTAGAAGAACCAACACACACACAGACAGACAGACAGACAGACAGACAGACAGACAGACACATCACCCCACCACCTGCTGTCTGACACCTGTTTCTGACATATCCCTGTCGGCTCCACAGATTGGCTAACAAGCAGGATCGGGACGGGGCATTGGCTGAGGCAGACATCATTGAGAACCTGTCATTGGAGAAGCTAGTGAACGAGAACAAGTGTCTCTGTCAGATCGTGAGTGATGCTGTGGTTTATCTTTCAATACTTCACCTGCAGTAACTGCAGTACTGTGGCTATGAGACTGTACCTAGTTATACTGCAGTACTGTGGCTATGAGACTGTACCTTGTTATACTGCAGTACTGTGGCTATGAGACTGTACCTTGTTATACTGCAGTACTGTGGCTATGAGACTGTACCTTGTTATACTGCAGTACTATGGCTATGAGACTGTGCCTTGTTATACTGCAGTACTGTGGCTATGAGACTGTACCTTGTTATACTGTGGCTATGAGACTGTACCTTGTTATACTGCAGTACTGTGGCTATGAGACTGTACCTTGTTATACTGCAGTACTGTGGCTATGAGACTGTACCTTGTTATACTGCAGTACTGTGGCTATGAGACTGTACCTTGTTATACTGCAGTACTGTGGCTATGAGACTGTACCTTGTTATACTGTGGCTATGAGACTGTACCTTGTTATACTGTGGCTATGAGACTGTACCTTGTTATACTGCAGTACTGTGGCTATGAGACTGTACCTTGTTATACTGCAGTACTATGGCTATGAGACTGTACCTTGTTATACTGTGGCTATGAGACTGTACCTTGTTATACTGCAGTACTGTGGCTATGAGACTGTACCTAGTTATACTGCAGTACTGTGCTATGAGACTGTACCTTGTTATACTGCAGTACTGTGGCTATGAGACTGTACCTTGTTATACTGCAGTACTGTGGCTATGAGACTGTACCTTGTTATACTGCAGTACTGTGGCTATGAGACTGTACCTTGTTATACTGTGGCTATGAGACTGTACCTTGTTATACTGCAGTACTGTGGCTATGAGACTGTACCTTGTTATACTGTGGCTATGAGACTGTACCTTGTTATACTGCAGTACTGTGGCTATGAGACTGTACCTTGTTATACTGTGGCTATGAGACTGTACCTTGTTATACTGCAGTACTGTGGCTATGAGACTGTACCTTGTTATACTGTGGCTATGAGACTGTACCTTGTTATACTGCAGTACTGTGGTTATGAGACTGTACCTTGTTATACTGCAGTACTGTGGCTATGAGACTGTACCTTGTTATACTGTGGCTATGAGACTGTACCTTGTTATACTGTGGTACTGTGGCTATGAGACTGTACCTTGTTATACTGCAGTACTGTGGCTATGAGACTGTACCTTGTTATACTGTGGCTATGAGACTGTACCTTGTTATACTGTGGCTATGAGACTGTACCTTGTTATACTGCAGTACTGTGGCTATGAGACTGTACCTTGTTATTCTGCAGTACTGTGGCTATGAGACTGTACCTTGTTATACTGTGGCTATGAGACTGTACCTTGTTATACTGCAGTACTGTGGCTATGAGACTGTACCTTGTTATACTGTGGCTATGAGACTGTACCTTGTTATACTGCAGTACTGTGGCTATGAGACTGTACCTTGTTATACTGTGGCTATGAGACTGTACCTTGTTATACTGCAGTACTGTGGCTATGAGACTGTACCTTGTTATACTGTGGCTATGAGACTGTACCTTGTTATACTGCAGTACTGTGGCTATGAGACTGTACCTTGTTATACTGCAGTACTGTGGCTATGAGACTGTACCTTGTTATACTGTGGCTATGAGACTGTACCTTGTTATACTGCAGTACTGTGGCTATGAGACTGTACCTTGTTATACTGCAGTACTATGGCTATGAGACTGTACCTTGTTATACTGCAGTACTGTGGCTATGAGACTGTACCTTGTTATACTGCAGTACTGTGGCTATGAGACTGTACCTTGTTATACTGCAGTATTGTGGCTATGAGACTGTACCTTGTTATACTGTGGCTATGAGACTGTACCTTGTTATACTGCAGTACTGTGGCTATGAGACTGTACCTTGTTATACTGCAGTACTGTGGCTATGAGACTGTACCTTGTTATACTGCAGTACTATGGCTATGAGACTGTACCTTGTTATACTGCAGTACTGTGGCTATGAGACTGTACCTTGTTATACTGTGGCTATGAGACTGTACCTTGTTATACTGTGGCTATGAGGCTGTACATTATTGCAGCTGGTAAGGATTGTGTGTTCTTCATAGATTCTATTAGCAAAGAGTTCCTCCTGGTTTCAACAATGACCCCCTCCCTTATTGTTCTCTCTCTTGGGAGAATAGCTGTCTATAAAATACATGAGTTAAGAAATCAAATGTTGTGTGACCTGTAAATCCTCTCTGTCTCTCTACCCGTCTGACTTCCTGTGTGTTGTCAGGAGCCGTGTTCTGCTGTTCTGGGCTACGGTAAGAAGGGGGACAAGTCCATCAGGAACGGACTCAACTGGCTGCTGAACAACATCGCTAAAGACTACGAAGCCATCTCTGAACGCGTCCGGAAGGACACGGCCGAACAGAGGGCTCAGGAGGAACAGGAGAAGAGAGAGAGACAGGAGAGAGTACGGAGGATACGGGAGGAGAGGTGAGGAGGAGGATTTAGGAGGAGGAGAGGTGAGGAGGAGAGAGGACAGGAGAGGAGGAGGATTTAGGAGGAGGAGGAGAGAGTACGAAGGATATGGGAGGAGAGGTGAGGATGTGGAGGAGAGAGTACGAAGGACACGGCCGAACAGAGGGCTCAGGAGGAACAGGAGAAGAGAGACAGGAGAGAGTACGGAGGAGGTGAGGAGTGGGAGAGAGGAGGAGAGGTGAGGAGAAGAGAGGAGGAGAAGAAGAAAGAGAGACAGGAGAGAGTACGGAGGATACTGGAGGAGAGGTGAGGAGGAGGAGAGGAGGAGGATTTAGGAGGAGGAGGAGAGAGTACGAAGGATATGGGAGGAGAGGTGAGGATGTGGAGGAGAGAGTACGAAGGACACGGCCGAACAGAGGGCTCAGGAGGAACAGGAGAAGAGAGACAGGAGAGAGTACGGAGGAGAGGTGAGGAGGTGAGGAGTGGGAGAGAGGAGGAGAGGTGAGGAGGAGGAGAAGAAGAAAGAGAGACAGGAGAGAGTACGGAGGATACTGGAGGAGAGGTGAGGAGGAGGAGAGGAGGAAGAGAGAGGTGAGGAGAGGGTGAGGTGAGGTGAGGAGGAGGAGGGGGAGAGGGAGAGGAGGAGGAGGAGAGAGACAGGAGAGAGTACGGAGGATACTGGAGGAGAGGTGAGGAGAGGAGAGAGGTGAGGAGAGGGTGAGGAGGAGGAGAGAGGAGGTGAGGAGGAGGGGGAGAGAACGAAGGATACGGGAGGAGAGGAGAGGAGAGGAGGAGGAGAGGAGAGGAGGAGGAGAGGTGAGGAGGAGGAGGAGGGGGAGAGAGAGGAGGAGAGAGGGGAGAGGAGGAGGAGAGAGGAGAGAAGGAGAAGGAGGAGAGAGTACGAAGGATACGGGAGGAGAGGTGAGGATGGGGTGGAGAGAGTACTAAGGACACGGCCGAACAGAGGGCTCAGGAGGAACAGGAGGAACAGGAGAAGAGAGGGAGACAGGAGAGAGTACGGAGGATACGGGAGGAGGAGGAGGAGGTGAGGAGGAGGAGGAGAGACTGTGTTGCAGTATCATGTACATGTTTAAAATGGCGGTTAAGAAACAGCGACAATACAGTAGACATTAGGAGAGATATCACACCTTAGTGAAGGGAACATTAACCAGCTGGTTAGGAGAGATATCACACCTTAGTGACATTAACCAGCTGGTTAGGAGAGATATCACACCTTAGTGACATTAACCAGCTGGTTAGGAGAGATATCACACCTTAGTGACATTAACCAGCTGGTTAGGAGAGATATCACACCTTAGTGAAGGGAACATTAACCAGCTGGTTAGGAGAGATATCACACCTTAGTGAAGGGAACATTAACCAGCTGGTTAGGAGAGATATCACACCTTAGTGACATTAACCAGCTGGTTAGGAGAGATATCACACCTTAGTGACATTAACCAGCTGGTTAGGAGAGATATCACACCTTAGTGACATTAACCAGCTGGTTAGGAGAGATATCACACCTTAGTGACATTAACCAGCTGGTTAGGAGAGATATCACACCTTAGTGACATTAACCAGCTGGTTAGGAGAGATATCACACCTTAGTGAAGGGAACATTAACCAGCTGGTTAGGAGAGATATCACACCTTAGTGACATTAACCAGCTGGTTAGGAGAGATATCACACCTTAGTGACATTAACCAGCTGGTTAGGAGAGATATCACACCTTTGTGACATTAACCAGCTGGTTAGGAGAGATATCACACCTTAGTGACATTAACCAGCTGGTTAGGAGAGATATCACACCTTAGTGACATTAACCAGCTGGTTAGGAGAGATATCACACCTTAGTGACATTAACCAGCTGGTTAGGAGAGATATCACACCTTAGTGAAGGGAACATTAACCAGCTGAATTTTAGGCCGTCGTTGTAAATAAGAATGAGTTATTAACTGACCTGCCTAGTTAACATTTGAGGTAAATACAAAAGTCCTTTTGTTCCCCTGATCCCAGAGACCGTCAGGAGAAAGAGGAGGCGGAGAGGGAGGGTCGGACACTGCATGAGGAGGAGGAGACCGACGCCGCCGCCGTACACAGCCCCTTCCAGCCAATCGGCAACGTCATCAATGAGGTGTGGAATACACTGGGCCAATCAGCATCAACTTTGTTGATTTGCTTGAAATGGCACTCTAGTAGTGCACTGGTTTTGACCAGAGCCCTATGTGTTCGTTGTAGTGTCCCCTTTAGGGAATAGGGTGCCATTTGAGCCGCAAGGTCAATGGGTTGGGGGATTCCATCTGTATTAATGCCATGGGGGGATTCCATCTGTATTAATGCCATGGGGGGAGTCCATCTGTATTAATGCCATGGGGGGGTTCCATCTGTATTAATGCCATGGGGGGGGTTCCATCTGTATTAATGCCATGGGGGGGGGTTCCATCTGTATTAATGCCATCGGTGCCCATCTGTATGAATGCCATGGGGGGGTTCCATCTGTATGAATGCCATGGGGGGGTTCCATCTGTATTAATGCCATGGGGGAGGGGGTTCCATCTGTATTAATGCCATGGGGGGGGGGGTTCCATCTGTATTAATGCCATGGGGGGGGTTCCATCTGTATTAATGCCATGGGGGGGGGGGGGGGGGGGGTTCCAGCTGTATTAATGCCATGGGGCTCCAGCTGTATTAATGCCATGGGGGGGTTCCATCTGTATTAATGCCATGGGGGGGGGGGGTTCCAGCTGTATTAATGCCATGGGGCTCCATCTGTATTAATGCCATGGGGGGTTCCATCTGTATTAATGCCATGGGGGGGGGGGGGGTCCAGCTGTATTAATGCCATGGGGCTCCAGCTGTATTAATGCCATGGGGGGGTTCCAGCTGTATTAATGCAATGGGGGGGTTCCAGCTGTATTAATGCCATGGGGGGTTCCATCTGTGTTAATGCCATGTGTGGGTTCCAGCTGTATTAATGCCATGGGGGGGGTCCAGCTGTGTTAATGCCATGGGGGGGTCCAGCTGTGTTCATGCCATTTGGGGGGGGGGGGGGGGTCCAGCTGTATTAATGCCATCGGGGGTTCCAGCTGTGTTAATGCGTGTTCCATCCATGCAGAATGAAGACAAGCTGAAGAAGAGACCGACAGGAGGGCAGGTGGGTGGTGCCAACGATTCTAGAAAAGGAGGGCAGGAAGAGGAGGAGGAGGAGGAGGAAGAGGACAGCGAGAGACAGACTCCAGAGAGCGGTGCAGCCTCAGTGGAGCGGACGAAGAAGAAGACGAGTAAACTGAGACTGAAGAGGAAACACAGAGTGGACCCTCTGAGGACGGAGGAGACAGCAGCCCCCGAGAGCCCCATACCTCCACCACTACCTGGTGAGAGACACACCTCCACCACTACCTGGTGAGAGACACACCTCCACCACTACCTGGTGAGAGACACACCTCCACCACTACCTGGTGAGACACACCTCCACCACTACCTGGTGAGAGACACACCTCCACCACTACCTGGTGAGAGACACACCTCCACCACTACCTGGTGAGAGACACACCTCCACCACTACCTGGTGAGAGACACACCTCCACCACTACCTGGTGAGAGACACACCTCCACCACTACCTGGTGAGACACACCTCCACCACTACCTGGTGAGAGACACACCTCCACCACTACCTGGTGAGAGACACACCTCCACCACTACCTGGTGAGAGACACACCTCCACCACTACCTGGTGAGAGAGAGACACCTCCACCACTACCTGGTGAGAGACACACCTCCACCACTACCTGGTGAGACACACCTCCACCACTACCTGGTGAGAGACACACCTCCACCACTACCTGGTGAGAGACACACCTCCACCACTACCTGGTGAGAGACACACCTCCACCACTACCTGGTGAGAGACACACCTCCACCACTACCTGGTGAGAGACACACCTCCACCACTACCTGGTGAGAGACACACCTCCACCACTACCTGGTGAGAGACACACCTCCACCACTACCTGGTGAGAGACACACCTCCACCACTACCTGGTGAGAGACACACCTCCACCACTACCTGGTGTGAGAGACACACCTCCACCACTACCTGGTGAGAGAGACACACCTCCACCACTACCTGGAGAGAGACACACCTCCACCACTACCTGGGAGAGAGACACACCTCCACCACTACCTGGTGAGAGAGACACACCTCCACCACTACCTGGTGAGAGAGGACACACCTCCACCCACTACCTGGTGAGAGAGACACACCTCCACCAACTACCTGGTAGAGAGACACACCTCCACCACTACCTGGAGAGAGAACACACCTCCACCACTACCTGGAGAGAGACACACCTCCACCACTACCTGGGAGAGACACACCTCCACCACTACCTGGTGAGAGACACACTCACCACTACCTGGTGAGAGACACACCTCCACCACTAACCTGGTGAGAGACACACCTCACCACTACCTGGTGAGAGACACCAACGCCTCCACCACTACCTGGTGAGAGACACACCTCCCACCACTACCTGGTGAGAGACACACCTCCACCACTACCTGGTGAGAGACACACCTCCACCACTACCTGGTGAGAGACACACCTCCACCACTACCTGGTGAGAGACACACCTCCACCACTACCTGGTGAGAGACACACCTCCACCACTACCTGGTGAGAGACACACCTCCACCACTACCTGGTGAGAGACACACCTCCACCACTACCTGGTGAGAGACACACCTCCACCACTACCTGGTGAGAGACACACCTCCACCACTACCTGGTGACACCTCCACCACTACCTGGTGACACCTCCACCACTACCTGGTGACACCTCCACCACTACCTGGTGAGAGAGACACCTCCACCACTACCTGGTGAGAGAGACACCTCCACCACTACCTGGTGAGAGAGAGACACCTCCACCACTACCTGGTGAGAGAGACACACCTCCACCACTACCTGGTGAGAGAGACACACCTCCACCACTACCTGGTGAGAGAGACACACCTCCACCACTACCTGGTGAGAGAGACACACCTCCACCACTACCTGGTGAGAGAGACACACCTCCACCACTACCTGGTGAGAGAGACACACCTCCACCACTACCTGGTGAGAGAGACACTTTTAATCCTTCCATAGGTGTGGCAGACCAATGACTGGGCTGGAACACAGTTTAATCAGTATTCATCAACATGTTGATTTCTTTACTTTCTTTGTTTTAGTGGGATGGGCTTCTACTGATAATGTGTTTGTTGTTTTAGTGGGATGGGCTTCTACTAATAATGTATTTGTTGTTTTAGTGGGATGGGCTTCTACTGATAATGTGTTTTGTTGTTTTAGTGGGATGGGCTTCTACTAATAATGTATTTGTTGTTTTAGTGGGATGGGCTTCTACTAATAATGTATTTGTTGTTTTAGTGGGATGGGCTACTCCCAAAATGTCTAGGCTTCCCAAGCTGGAGCCTCTTGGCGATAGGAGCCGATCCGGTAATGATGTTTTAAAGTGACTGTCTAGACCTGTCATCTGACTGTCTCCACCACCACTCCACTGCTGTATGTTAACCACTAACTAACCACTAACTAACTACTAACTAACCATCTGTCTGTTCCTCATCTAGCAGCGTGTTCATGTCATGCTGTTGTTTCTTCTCTTTCACTAACAGCTGATGATGTCTCTTATTCCATGTTAAACACTGACCCCATTTCCTCTCTGTCTATAGAGCATGTTAAACACTGACCCCATTTCCTCTCTGTCTACAGAGCATGTTAGACACTGACCCCATTTCCTCTCTGTCTACAGAGCATGTTAAACACTGACCCCATTTCCTCTCTGTCTACAGAGCATGTTAAACACTGACCCCATTTCCTCTCTGTCTACAGAGCATGTTAAATACTGACCCCATTTCCTCTGAAAACATATTGTAAGAGTCTGTCTTCTCTGTCTGATGGAAGTTGGATGAAATCTCTCTGTTGATCCTACGAACATCCTACATGCCACCTGTATCCTGTCCCTTTAGTCGGTGTCTGTTACGTGGTTCAGGTCATCTTGATGTGTGTGCTGTATATAGTTGACCGAGATAAAATATTGTACAGGAAGTTGTCAGAACACATTTCTGATACGCTGTGTTTTTTTTATTTCAGCTACCAGTACCCAGCCTTATATAGATGTAGCTAATTTAATCCTGTCTCCTCTTCCTCCTCCTCTTCCTCCTCCTCTCTCTTCCTCCATTCCTCCTCCTCACTCTCTTTCAGAGTTCTTCGGCAAGCCCCTCCCTCCCGTGGCCAACCGTCAACAACAACCTAACAGCGACACTCATGATGTCATATCCTAGCCCCTCCCCTCCACCCAGGCTCCTCCTTCCTCACCTGATTGGTTTATCCATCCCCAAGCCCCACCTTTAATTCAAACCCCCCCCCCCAAAAAAAAATGACAGTTTCTTTGGTTTCTTTTCAAAGTACGTGCTGTGTAGAGGTCTACAGACTCCACCACCAGCCGAGATGATGCTCCCAAGACCAATGAACTACCGCCACCGTCGGCCCCGAGCTCACAGGACTACGATGGTGGAGCGGACTGTCCAACCCTGGAGAGAGACTGG
Source organism: Oncorhynchus kisutch (assembly GCF_002021735.2). NCBI lineage: Eukaryota > Metazoa > Chordata > Actinopteri > Salmoniformes > Salmonidae > Oncorhynchus > Oncorhynchus kisutch. The sequence continues at coordinate 174,508 of NW_022265944.1, forward strand.
GTGGGCCCTGGAGAGAGAGGGAGGGTGACTGGGTGGGCCCTGGAGAGAGAGGGAGGATGACTGGGTGGGCCCTGGAGAGAGAGGGAGGGTGACTGGGTGGGCCCTGGAGAGAGAGGGAGGGTGACTGGGTGGGCCCTGGAGAGAGAGGGAGGGTGACTGGGTGGGCCCTGGAGAGAGAGGGAGGGTGCCTGGGTGGGCCCTGGAGAGAGAGACTGGGTGGGGATGACTGGGTGGGCCCTGGAGAGAGAGGGAGGATGACTGGGTGGGCCCTGGAGAGAGACTGGGTGGGGATGACTAGGTGGGCCCTGGAGAGAGACTGGGTGGGGATGACTGGGTGGGCCCTGGAGAGAGACGGAGGATGACTGGGTGGGCCCTGGAGAGAGACTGGGTGGGGATGACTGGGTGGGCCCTGAGAGAGAGACTGGGTGGGCCCTGAGAGAGAGACTGGGTGTGGATGACTGGGTGGGCCCTGAGAGAGAGACTGGGTGGGGATGACTGGGTGGGCCCTGAGAGAGAGACTGGGTGGGCCCTGAGAGAGAGACTGGGTGGGCCCTGAGAGAGAGACTGGGTGGGCCCTGGAGAGAGACTGGGTGGGGATGACTAGGTGGGCCCTGGAGACAGACGGAGGATGACTAGGTGGGCCCTGGAGAGAGACTGGGTGGGCCCTGGAGAGAGACTGGGTGAGCCCTGGAGAGAGACTGGGTGGGCCCTGGAGAGAGACTGGGTGGGGATGACTAGGTGGGCCCTGGAGAGAGACTGGGTGGGCCCTGGAGAGAGACTGGGTGGGGATGACTGAGTGGGCCCTGGAGAGAGGGAGGATGACTAGGTGGGCCCTGGAGAGAGACTGGGTGGGCCCTGGAGAGAGACTGGGTGGGGATGACTAGGTGGGCCCTGGAGAGAGAGACCGAGTCATATTCATTAAGCACCAAACCAACAAACAGGGAAAGTGACCGATGGTAAAACGCTTGTTTCCGTTGTGTGTTTGCAAAACGTTTTAGTACGACGTGTCCTAATGAATAGGACCATGTTGAAGAACACAGCATTATGTTAAACACAGACTGAGAAATAAATGCATATTGATATGGACTTTATGGATAGTTGTATTTATATGTACGAATGTGTATATCACACACACATATATATATATATATATATATCTCACACACACACACATAAGTATGTGGACACCCATTCAAATGAGTGGATTCGGCTATTTCACCAAAACTCGTTGCTGACAGGTGTATTAAATCGAGCACACAGCCATGCAATCTCCATAGACAAACATTGATAGTAGAATGACCTTCCTGAAGAGCTCAGTGACTTTCAACGTGGCACCTTCATAGGATGCCACCTTTCCAACAAGTCAGTTTGTCAGATTTCTGCCCCGTTAGAGCTGCCCCGGGTCAACTGTAAGTGCTGTTATTGTGAAGTGGAAAACGTCTAGGAGCAACAACGGCTCAGCCGCGAAGTGGTAGGCCACACAAGCTCACAGAATGGGACTGCTGAGTGCTGAAGAATGTAAAAATCGTCTGTCCTCGATTCATGAAATGGGTTTCCATGGCCGAGCAGCAGCACACAAGCCTAAGATCACCATGCGCGATGCCAAGCGTTGGCTGGAGTGGTGTAAAGCTCGCCGCCATTGGACTCTGGAGCAGTGGAAACACGTTCTCTGGAGGGATGAATCACACTGGCAGTCCAAAGGACGAATCTGGGTTTGGCAGATGCCAGGAGAACCCTACCTGTCCCAATGCATAGTGCCAACTGTAAAGTTTGGTGGAGGAGGAATAATGGTTTTGGCCCCTTAGTTCCAGTGAAGGGAAATCTTAACGCTACAGCATACAATGACATTCTAGACGATTCATTGCTTCCAACTTTGTGGCAACAGTTTGGGGAAGGCCCTTTCCTGTTTCAGCATGACAATGAATTGGAACGCCGACTGTGAGCCAGGCCTTATCGCCCAACATCAGTGCCTGACCTCACTAATGATCTTGTGGCTGAATGGAAGCAAGTCCCCCTGCAGCAATGTTCCAACATCTAGTGGAAAGCCTTCACAGAAGAGAGGAGGCTGTTATAGCAGCAAAGGGGGGTCCAACTCCATATTAATGACTTCCCAGAAGAGAGGAGGCTGTTATAGCAGCAAAGGAGGGGACCAACTCCATATTAATGACTTCCCAGAAGAGTGGAGGCTGTTATAGCAGCAAAGGGGGGTCCAACTCCATATTAATGCCCATGGTTTTGGAATAAGATGTTTGATGAGCAGGTGTCCACATACTTTTGGTCATGTAGTGTGCGTGTGTATATATACACAAACACATTGAGTATGCAGAACATTAAGAACACCTATTCTTTCCGTGACACAGACTGACCAGGTGATCCCTTATTGATGTCTCGTGTTAAATCCACTTCAATCAGTGTAGATGAAGAGGGGAGGAGACAGGTTTAAAGAAGGATTTTCAAGCCTTGAGACAATTGGCGACATGGATTGCGAATGTTACAAGACAAGAAGATTTTAATTGTCTTTTTTTAACAGGGGATGGTAGTAAGAGCCAGTTGCACCCGTTTGTGTCAAGAACTGCAAAGATGCTGTTTTTTAAATGCTAAACAGTTTCCCGTGTGTATCAAGAATGGTCCACCATCCAAACGACATCCAGCTAATTATGACACAACTGTGAGAACAGTATTGGAGTCAACATGGGGCCAGCGTCCCTGTGGAACACTTTCCACACCTTGTGAAGTCCCGACCAATCGAGGCTGTTCTGATCGGGAGGGGGAAGGGGGAGTACAACTCAATATTACGGTGTTACTAATGTTTAGTATACTCGGTGTGTGTGTATATAACTTTGCATTGCAGTTATTTCGTTGGTCTCATCCTGTTTTTAATCTGACTAAAACATCCTCAACCTGTCCACCTTATTCCTAGTCCCTGTTTTAATCTGACTAAAACATCCTCAACCTGTCCACCTTATTCCTAGTCCCTGTTTTAATCTGACTAAAACATCCTCAACCTGTCCACCTTATTCCTAGTCCCTGTTTTAATCTGACTAAAACATCCTCAACCTGTCCACCTTATTCCTAGTCCCTGTTTTAATCTGACTAAAACATCCTCAACCTGTCCACCTTATTCCTAGTCCCTGTTTTAATCTGACTAAAACATCCTCAACCTGTCCACCTTATTCCTAGTCCCTGTTTTAATCTGACTAAAACATCCTCAACCTGTCCACCTTATTCCTAGTCCCTGTTTTAATCTGACTAAAACATCCTCAACCTGTCCACCTTATTCCTAGTCCCTGTTTTAATCTGACTAAAACATCCTCAACCTGTCCACCTTATTCCTAGTCCCTGTTTTAATCTGACTAAAACATCCTCAACCTGTCCACCTTATTCCTAGTCCCTGTTTTAATCTGACTAAAACATCCTCAACCTGTCCACCTTATTCCTAGTCCCTGTTTTAATCTGACTAAAACATCCTCAACCTGTCCACCTTATTGTTTAGTCCCTGTTTTAATCTGACTAAAACATCCTCAACCTGTCCACCTTATTGTTTAGTCCCTGTTTTAATCTGACTAAAACATCCTCAACCTGTCCACCTTATTCCGTCTGTTATATTCACTACATACTGTACTCTACAGTCTGGTATATTCACTACTCTACAGTCTGGTATATTCACTACTCTACAGTCTGGTATATTCACTACATACTGTACTCTACAGTCTGGTATATTCACTACATACTGTACTCTACAGTCTGGTATATTCACTACATACTGTACTCTACAGTCTGGTATATTCACTACATACTGTACTCTACAGTCTGGTATATTCACTACCTACTGTACTCTACAGTCTGGTATATTCACTACATACTGTACTCTACAGTCTGGTATATTCACTACCTACTGTACTCTACAGTCTGGTATATTCACTACCTACTGTACTCTACAGTCTGGTATATTCACTACATACTGTACTCTACAGTCTGGTATATTCACTACATACTGTACTCTACAGTCTGGTATATTCACTACATACTGTACTCTACAGTCTGGTATATTCACTACATACTGTACTCTACAGTCTGGTATATTCACTACCTACTGTACTCTACAGTCTGGTATATTCACTGCCTACTGTACTCTACAGTCTGGTATATTCACTACCTACTGTACTCTACAGTCTGGTATATTCACTACCTACTGTACTCTACAGTCTGGTATATTCACTACATACTGTACTCTACAGTCTGGTATATTCACTACCTACTGTACTCTACAGTCTGGTATATTCACTACCTACTGTACTCTACACACTTGAATGATATTTTGACCATTTTTGGTACTGTAATGCTGTTGTATATGAACTGGTACATCATAGTTCATTCACCTGGCTTTATACCTGTAAATATATATTACCTCTAAGCTCTGGTCCAGAGACTGACCCCGTTTCTACTCTGCATAGAGACTGACCCCGTTTCTAAACTGCATAGAGACTGACCCTGTTTCTACTCTGCATAGAGACTGACCCCATTTCTACTCTGCATCGAGACTGACCCTGTTTCTACTCTGCATAGAGACTGACCCCATTTCTACTCTGGTCCAAAGACTGACCCCGTTTCTACTCTGGTCCAGATACTGACCCCGTTTCTACTCTGCATCGAGACTGACCCCGTTTCTACTCTGGTCCAGAGACTGACCCCGTTTCTACTCTGCATAGAGACTGACCCCGTTTCTACTCTGCATAGACTAACCCCATTTCTACTCTGCATAGAGACCGACCCCGTTTCTACTCTGCATCAAGACTGACCCCGTTTCTACTCTGCATAGAGACTGACCCCGTTTCTACTCTGCATAGCGACTGACCCCGTTTCTACTCTGCATAGCGACTGACCCCGTTTCTACTCTGCATAGCGACTGACCCCGTTTCTACTCTGCATAGCGACTGACCCCGTTTCTACTCTGCATAGAGACTGACCCCGTTTCTACTCTGCATAGCGACTGACCCCGTTTCTACTCTGCATAGAGACTGACCCCGTTTCTACTCTGCATAGCGACTGACCCCGTTTCTACTCTGCATAGCGACTGACCCCGTTTCTACTCTGCATAGCGACTGACCCCGTTTCTACTCTGCATAGCGACTGACCCCGTTTCTACTCTGCATAGAGACTGACCCCGTTTCTACTCTGCATAGCGACTGACCCCGTTTCTACTCTGCATAGAGACTGACCCCGTTTCTACTCTGCATAGCGACTGACCCCGTTTCTACTCTGCATAGAGACTGACCCCGTTTCTACTCTGCATAGAGACTGACCCCGTTTCTACTCTGCATCGAGGCTGACCCCGTTTCTACTCTGCATCGAGACTGACCCCGTTTCTACACTGCATAGAGACTGACCCCGTTTCTACTCTGCATAGAGACTGACCCCATTTCTACACTAGATGTATCAAGTCATTTTATTGTTTGACTGTAGGCCACACCTTACCATGTGAACGGGGTCACGGGGTCAGTCTTGTCCTGTATCACCTTACCATGTGAACGGGGTCAGTCTTGTCCTGTATCACCTTACCATGTGCACGGGGTCAGGGGGTCAGTCTTGTCCTGTATCACCTTACCATGTGAACGGGGTCAGGGGTCAGTCTTGTCCTGTATCACCTTACCATGTGCACGGGGTCAGGGGTCAGTCTTGTCCTGTATCACCTTACCATGTGAACGGGGTCAGGGGGTCAGTCTTGTCCTGTATCACCTTACCATGTGAACGGGGTCAGGGGTCAGTCATGTCCTGTATCACCTTACCATGTGCACGGGGTCAGGGGGTCATTCTTGTCCTGTATCACCTTACCATGTGAACGGGGTCAGGGGGTCAGTCATGTCCTGTATCACCTTACCATGTGAACGGGGTCAGGGGTCAGTCATGTCCTGTATCACCTTACCATGTGAACGGGGTCAGGGGTCAGTCATGTCCTGTATCACCTTACCATGTGAACGGGGTCAGGGGTCAGTCATGTCCTGTATCACCTTACCATGTGAACGGGGTCAGGGGTCAGTCATGTCCTGTATCACCTTACCATGTGAACGGGGTCAGGGGTCAGTCATGTCCTGTATCACCTTACCATGTGAACGGGGTCAGGGGTCAGTCATGTCCTGTATCACCTTACCATGTGAATGTATCTTGTACATTTCCATAACATGTTACTTTAGTCACACAGCTACATTCTTGGGATTTCAGTCACATTTTCTACCTTGTAAATTTTTGTTATAAAATGCTAATAAATGCGTATATGATTTGTACCCTTGTCTCTATTCCAAACTCTTTTGTCCTCCACAATCACCCGGCTTCAACCCAATTTGAGATGGTTTGGGATGAGTTGGATCGCAGAGTGAAGGAAAAGCAGCCAACAAGTGCTCAGCATGTGTGGGAACTCCTTCAAGACTGTTGAAAAAGCATTCCAGGTGAAGCTGGTTGAGAGAATGCCAAGAGTGTGCAAAGCTGTCATCAAGGCAAAGGGTGGCTACTTTGAAGAATCTCAAATATACAATATTTTTTTTTATTTAACACTTTTTGTTTGGTAACTACAGGATTCCATATGTGTTATTTCATAGTTTTGATGTCTTCACTATTATTCTACAGTGAAGAAAATTGTCAAAATAAAGAAACTCTAATGAGTAGGTGTATACGATTTGTACCCGTATCTATTCCAAAATCTGTGGGTCTCAATTTTGCTTGATGTTAGGGAGGGGAACTGAGTTTAAAATAGCCAAGGAGAAGGGGGTAAATTATAAGAGACGGACACGTCTAAAGTAAAACATGAATGAAATGTCAGTCAGTTAGTCAACCGTTTGCTTAAATTGATTTAATTCGGATTTATTTATGAAATGTTTAGACGTTTAGTCTCGGGAGAGTTAATTATTCTACAGTGGAGACGGTCTCAGTCGTCGAAATGTCTGAGATTACTGTCGTGCAACTCCGTAATCGGTTCCGACCGTGGACAGGACCTGTCGAGAGAGGAGCGAACTGTTCCGACCGAACGGGTAAGGTTGGTTCATACACGTATAGGACCAGCAGACGATACGTTTGTGGGTTATTTATTTCTGCTATTAACCAGGACAAAATTCACTGTTGGTTATTTGATCAAATAAATGATTAGATTAGTTATACTTTTAGTTACACACACGCACACACTCATCAGCCGTCCTCCTGTTTGAATCTAGACGTGTTCCTCAAACTCACAGGTTCCTTCCCGACCCGAGAAACAGAAACGGGTGTGTAAAGTCGTATTGGACCGTTTTGACCAACAGTACGGTCAGGAACTTGGCCCCCTATGGCCGTCTGCAAGGTATGTACGCGTTCACCTCGTCCTTTTATACAGTCTATGCAGCATTACGTGCCAATAACTACATTATAAATCGTTGTATTACTCTGAACTTAAATCGGATGGGAACTCTGTTGTAGTCTTGTTTCCCAAGTGGCACCGTATTGCCCATAGGTCCTGGTCTAAAGTTGTGCAGTGCATTCTGGAAGTATTCAGACCACATTCACCCCCCCCCCACACACACACATTTTGTTATGTTACAGCCTTATTCTAAAATGGCTCATCAATCTACACACAAGGATCTCTCTGTACTTTACTCTGTTCATCTTTGCCTCGATCCTGACTAGTCTCCCAGTCCCTGCCGCTGAAAAACATCCACACAGCATGATGCTGCCACCACCATGCTTCACCGTAGGGATGGCGCCAGGTTTCCTCCAGACTTGGCACGCTTGGCATTCAGACCAAAGAAACCAATCTTGATTTCATCAAACCAGGGAATCTTGTTTGAGAGTCTTTAGAAAACTCCAAGCGAGCTGTCATGTGCCTTTTACTGACGAGTGGCTTCCGTCTGGCCACTCTACCATAAAGGCCTGATTGGTGGAGTGCTGCAGAGATGGTTGTCCTTCTGGAAGGTTCTCCCATCTCCACAGAGGAACTCTGGAGCTCTGCTAGAGTGACCATCGGTTTCTTGGTCATCTCCCTGACAAAGAGAAAGGTGTTGTTGAACCCTGGGTGCTGGCAGTATGGAGTGATCCTCAACCTCTTCTCCTCTCCTCCTGTCTCCTACAGGGCTGTGTTGTTGAACACTGGGTTCTGGCAGTATGGAGTGATGCTCAACCTCTTCTCCTCTCCTCCTGTCTCCTACAGGGCTGTGTTGTTGAACCCTGGGTGCTGGCAGTATGGAGTTATGCTCAACCTCTTCTCCTCTCCTCCTGTCTCCTACAGGGCTGTGTTGTTGAACCCTGGGTGCTGGCAGTATGGAGTGATGCTCAACCTCTTCTCCTCTCCTCCTGTCTCCTACAGGGCTGTGTTGTTGAACCCTGGGTGCTGGCAGTATGGAGTGATGCTCAACCTCTTCTCCTGTCTCCTACAGGGCTGTGTTGTTGAACCCTGGGTGCTGGCAGTATGGAGTGATGCTCAACCGTTTTGCTGCGGTGTCAGAGGTCAAACAACGCCTCCAAGGGCAAGGCTTCGTCAGCCTACTGCCCCACACAGACCTGCCTCTTAACTCCTCTCTCCCCCAGCCTCACCCTACCTCTCCCACCCAGCCTAGCTCCATCTCTCACCCCAGCCCTCACCCTACCTCTCCCACCCAGCCTAGCTCCAGCCCTCACCCTACCTCTCCCACCCAGCCCAGCTCCATCCCTCACCCCGGTCCTCCTCCCTCCCTGCAGTGTTTCATCCACCCCTCCCCAGTGCGTTACCCCTCTCCTCCTCACCGCCAGGGCCAGTTGAAACCCTACTACCTGATGAATGCTGCCTCCCTGCTGCCTGTCTTAGCCCTGGGGTAGAGGAGGGGGACAGGGTCCTGGATCTCTGCTCGGCTCCTGGAGGGAAGGCCTTGGCTATACTACAGACTGCTGACCCAGGTCAGGAGCATTACACTGTTAGGGGTAGGGGCTAAGGGTGTAGGGGGTTAGGGTGTAGGGGGTTAGGGTGTAGGGGATAAGGGGTTAGGGTGTAGGGGATAAGGGGTTAGGGTGTAGGGGATAAGGGGTTAGGGTATAAGGGGTTAGGGTGTAGGGGATAAGGGTGTAGGGGATAAGGGGTTAGGGTGTAGGTGCTAAAGGGGCTAATTAGGGTGTAAGGGGGCTAATTAGGGTGTAGGGGCTAAGGGTGTAGGGGCTAACCCCTTAAGGGTAGGACTGCTAACCCAGGTCCTGTTAAACTCATTAATGGGCTGTTCCACCCCCCTGACTGCTAACCCAGGTCCTGTTAAACTCATTCATGGGCTGTTCCACCCCCCTGACTGCTAACCCAGGTCCTGTTAAACTCATTCATGGGCTGTTCCACCCCCCCTGACTGCTAACCCAGGTCCTGTTAAACTCATTAATGGGCTGTTCCACCCCCCACCCCCCCCCTGACTGGTTAACACCGTTGTATTGATAACTTCAGTCAGTCTTCTGTCGTTGTGTTCCAGCTCTGTTGTGTTGTAATGAAATGGACCCACACCGACGTGATTGGCTGGCCAAAACCCTGGAATCCTTCATCCCCCAATCGCTGAGCAGCACTGTCACCGTGTCCAATCAGGATGGACGGATCTTTGGGCAGAGTGAAGCCGGAATGTATGACAAGGTGAGGGAAGAAAACGGACATGTTTTTTTTTTCATCCTGCGTTCAAGACACAAGGGCTCCATCTCAGTGCATCCTATCTCCTTACCTGCTTCCTTCCCATCCGTATATATAGGAGATGCTCCCTCCCTTCAGACTGGTTTCTCCAATGGGTTTTAAGAAGGGGGCTAGGAGACAGGCTGCAAGGAGTTGTGGACTGAGGAAGAGCCATGTTAACCGTTTTAATTTCTCTGAAGTGAGCGTCTCCAACCTGCAGTTCCAGCAGGGGGCGCTCTTGTTCCTCTGAACGGTCATCAAATCAAACCCTGTTTATTTGGTCACATACTGCGTTTAGCAGGTGTTGTTGCAGGTGTAGAGAAATGCCTGAAAATAACCTAACAGCAGGAAAGACACACTGCAGCTATTCTGAGCGTTTCCTGTTGAAGGACAATATGCCAGTATGAATACAGTAGCGGACTCACACATAACGGGAACCATTTATCTTTGTTTGCAAAATAATTTATATATATATATTTTATTACTATACTACTATTATATATATATATATTTTTTATAGACCAACTCCGCACACACACACACACACACGTGCATGGACCTACACACTGATGCACACTTCAGGCTGTATCCTGCCAATCAAATATCTGCATGTGACTGATTAACAGAAAATCAGTTAAAAGTTCAAAACTCCATGGTGGTCTAAGGCACTGCATCTCCGTGCTAGAGGCGTCACTACAGACCCTGGTCTCTGTGTACGGGTTGACAGGGGGGTCTTTTATCTACTTCCTCAGAGTCACATGATCCCCTGGATGCCATGTTTGTCTCTGTGTACAGGTTGACAGGGGGGTCTTTTATCTACTTCCTCAGAGTCACATGATCCCCTGGATGCCATGTTTGTCTCTGTGTACAATAGATTGGGGGGTTTGTCCCATTTTGGTTAGTGAGTGGACTCCAGATTTCACAACCACAGAAGGAAAATCATTTTTGTCAGATCCTAATTGGGAGGTTGAGTTTTCAAGTTCCTTTCGATGGGTTAACTGGCCTAGGAACAGTGGGTTAACTGGTCTAGGAACAGTGGGTTAACTGGTCTAGTGGGTTAACTGGTCTAGTGGGTTAACTGGTCTAGGAACAGTGGGTTAACTGGTCTAGGAACAGTGGGGTTAACTGGTCTAGAAACAGTGGGGTTAACTGGTCTAGGAACAGTGGGGTTAACTGGTCTAGGAACAGTGGGGTTAACTGGTCTAGAAACAGTGGGGTTAACTGGTCTAGGAACAGTGGGGTTAACTGGTCTAGGAACAGTGGGGTTAACTGGTCTAGGAACAGTGGGGTTAACTGGTCTAGGAACAGTGGGTTAACTGGTCTAGGAACAGTGGGTTAACTGGTCTAGGAACAGTGGGGTAACTGGTCTAGGAACAGTGGGGTTAACTGGTCTAGGAACAGTGGGGTTAACTGGTCTAGGAACAGTGGGTTAACTGGTCTAGGAACAGTGGGTTAACTGGTCTAGGAACAGTGGGTTAACTGGTCTAGGAACAGTGGGTTAACTGGTCTAGGAACAGTGGGTTAACTGGTCTAGGAACAGTGGGTTAACTGGTCTAGGAACAGTGGGTTAACTGGTCTAGGAACAGTGGGTTAACTGGTCTAAGGAACAGTGGGGTTAACTGGTCTAGGAACAGTGGGGTTAACTGGTCTAGGGAACAGTGGGTTAACTGGTCTAGGAACAGTGGGTTAACTGGTCTAGGAACAGTGGGGTTAACTGGTCTAGGAACAGTGGGGTTAACTGGTCTAGGAACAGTGGGTTAACTGGTCTAGGAACAGTGGGTTAACTGGTCTAGGAACAGTGGTTAACTGGTCTAGGAACAGTGGGGTTAACTGGTCTAGGAACAGTGGGGTTAACTGTCTAGGAACAGTGGGGTTAACTGGGTCTAAGGAACAGTGGGTTAACTGGCCTAGGAACAGTGGGTTAACTGGTCTAGGAACAGTGGGGTTAACTGGTCTAGGAACAGTGGGTTAACTGGTCTAGGAACAGTGGGGGTTAACTGGTCTAGGACAGTGGGGTTAACTGGTCTAGGAACAGTGGGTTAACTGGTCTAGGAACAGTGGGTTAACTGGTCAGGAACAGTGGGTTAACTGGTCTAGGAACAGTGGGTTACTGGTCTAGGAACAGTGGGTTAACTGGTCTAGGAACAGTGGGTTAACTGGTCTAGAACAGTGGGTTACTGGTCTAGGAACAGTGGGTTAACTGGTCTAGGAACAGTGGGTTAACTGGTCTAGAACAGTGGGTTAACTGGTCTAGGAACAGTGGGTTAACTGGTCTAGGAACAGTGGGTTAACTGGTCTAGAACAGTGGGTTAACTGTCTAGAACAGTGGGTTAACTGGTCTAGGAACAGTGGGTTAACTGGTCTAGGAACAGTGGGATTAACTGGTCTAGGAACAGTGGGGTTAACTGGTTTAGGAACAGTGGGGTTAACTGGTTTAGGAACAGTGGGGTTAACTGGTCTAGGAACAGTGGGTTAACTGGTCTAGTGGGTTAACTGGTCTAGGAACAGTGGGTTAACTGGTCTAGGAACAGTGGGTTAACTGGTCTAGGAACAGTGGGTTAACTGGTCTAGTGGGTTAACTGGTCTAGGAACAGTGGGTTAACTGGTCTAGTGGGTTAACTGGTCTAGGAACAGTGGGTTAACTGGTCTAGTGGGTTAACTGGTCTAGGAACAGTGGGTTAACTGGTCTAGTGGGTTAACTGGTCTAGGAACAGTGGGTTAACTGGTCTAGGAACAGTGGGTTAACTGGTCTAGTGGGTTAACTGGTCTAGGAACAGTGGGTTAACTGGTCTAGTGGGTTAACTGGTCTAGGAGCAGTGGGTTTACTGGTCTAGGAACAGTGGGTTAACTGGTCTAGGAACAGTGGGTTAACTGGTCTAGGAACAGTGGGTTAACTGGTCTAGGAACAGTGGGTTAACTGGTCTAGGAACAGTGGGGTTAACTGGTCTAGGAACAGTGGGGTTAACTGGTCTAGGAACAGTGGGGTTAACTGGTCTAGGAACAGTGGGTTAACTGGTCTAGGAACAGTGGGTTAACTGGTCTAGGAACAGTGGGTTAACTGGTCTAGGAACAGTGGGGTTAACTGGTCTAGTGGGTTAACTGGTCTAGGAACAGTGGGTTAACTGGTCTAGTGGGTTAACTGGTCTAGGAACAGTGGGTTAACTGGTCTAGTGGGTTAACTGGTCTAGGAACAGTGGGTTAACTGGTCTAGTGGGTTAACTGGTCTAGGAACAGTGGGTTAACTGGTCTAGTGGGTTAACTGGTCTAGGAACAGTGGGGTTAACTGGTCTAGGAACAGTGGGTTAACTGGTCTAGGAACAGTGGGTTAACTGGTCTAGTGGGTTAACTGGTCTAGGAACAGTGGGTTAACTGGTCTAGTGGGTTAACTGGTCTAGGAACAGTGGGGTTAACTGGTCTAGGAACAGTGGGTTAACTGGTCTAGTGGGTTAACTGGTCTAGGAACAGTGGGTTAACTGGTCTAGTGGGTTAACTGGTCTAGGAACAGTGGGTTAACTGGTCTAGGAACAGTGGGGTTAACTGGTTTAGGAACAGTGGGTTAACTGGTTTAGGAACAGTGGGTTAACTGGTCTAGGAACAGTGGGTTAACTGGTCTAGTGGGTTAACTGGTCTAGGAACAGTGGGGTTAACTGGTCTAGGAACAGTGGGGTTAACTGGTCTAGGAACAGTGGGTTAACTGGTCTAGTGGGTTAACTGGTCTAGGAACAGTGGGTTAACTGGTCTAGTGGGTTAACTGGTCTAGGAACAGTGGGTTAACTGGTCTAGGAACAGTGGGGTTAACTGGTCTAGGAACAGTGGGTTAACTGGTTTAGGAACAGCGGGTTAACTGGTTTAGGAACAGTGGGTTAACTGGTCTAGGAACAGTGGGTTAACTGGTCTAGGAACAGTGGGTTAACTGGTCTAGGAACAGTGGGTTAACTGGCCTAGGAACAGTGGGTTAACCGGTCTAGGAACAGTGGGTTAACCGGTCTAGGAACAGTGGGTTAACCGGTCTAGGAACAGTGGGTTAACCGGTCTAGGAACAGTGGGTTAACTGGTCTAGGAACAGTGGGTTAACTGGTCTAGGAACAGTGGGTTAACTGGTCTAGGAACAGTGGGTTAACTGGTCTAGGAACAGTGGGTTAACTGGTCTAGGAACAGTGGGGTTAACTGGTCTAGGAACAGTGGGGTTAACTGGTCTAGGAACAGTGGGGTTAACTGGTCTAGGAACAGTGGGGTTAACTGGTCTAGGAACAGTGGGGTTAACTGGTCTAGGAACAGTGGGGTTAACTGGTTTAGGAACAGTGGGGTTAACTGGTTTAGGAACAGTGGGGTTAACTGGTTTAGGAACAGTGGGGTTAACTGGTTTAGGAACAGTGGGGTTAACTGGTTTAGGAACAGTGGGGTTAACTGGTCTAGGAACAGTGGGGTTAACTGGTCTAGGAACAGTGGGGTTAACTGGTCTAGGAACAGTGGGTTAACTGGTCTAGGAACAGTGGGTTAACTGGTCTAGGAACAGTGGGTTAACTGGTCTAGGAACAGTGGGTTAACTGGTCTAGGAACAGTGGGTTAACTGGTCTAGGAACAGTGGGTTAACTGGTCTAGGAACAGTGGGTTAACTGGTCTAGGAACAGTGGGTTAACTGCAGTGTTGATGTTTATGCCGAGGTAGGTATAATTATTTGTGTGCTCTGTCTCCCTCCCCTCTCTTCACTCCCCCCTGCCTCTCTTTCTCTCTCCCCCTGCCTCTCTTCCTCTCTCCCCCCTGCCTTTCTTCCTCTCTCCCCCTGCCTTTCTTTCTCTCTCCCCCCTGCCTTTCTTTCTCTCTCCCCCTGCCTCTCTTCCTCTCTCCCCCTGCCTCTCTTCCTCTCTCCCCCTACCTCTCTTCCTCTCTCCCCCCTGCCTCTCTTTCTCTCACTCAGCCGTGCCTCTCTCTCTTATCTCCTCTCCCACAGAGGGCTATAGGATTAGCTCTTGTTCTCCTCTGTGGCACTCATTAGCGCTGTCTCACTGACTGGAGAGGCCCTGTGGAGGAGAGGTGCCCACGCCTCTACCCACCGGAGGAAAACCCATCCTTTCTCATCCCCCCTCAGCAGCTAGCATCACACGTCACTTAGCATCACACAGAGACTCTACGTTACAATCCTCTCTCTGCTCTGTTCTCTTCTCTCTCTCTCTCTCTTCTCTCTCTGTTGCTCTGTTCTGTTCTCTCTTTTCTCTCCTCTCTTTTCTCTCTCCTCTGTTCTCTCCTCTGTTATCTCTTCTCTCCTCTCTTTTCTCTCTCCTCTCTTTTCTCTCTCCTCTCTTTCTCTCTCCTCTGTTCTCTCCTCTGTTATCTCTTCTCTCCTCTCTTTCTCTCTCCTCTCTGTTCTCTCTCCTCTGTTCTCTGTTCTCTCTTTTCTCCTCTCTGTTATCTCCTCTGTTCTCTCTCCTCTCCTCTCTGTTCTCTCTCCTCTCCTCTCTGTTCTCTCTCCTCTCCTCTCTGTTCTCTCCTCTGTTCTCTCCTCTGTTCTCTCTCCTCTCCTCTCTGTTCTCTCTCCTCTCCTCTCTGTTCTCTCCTCTCTCCTCTCTGTTCTCTCTCCTCTGTTCTCTCCTCTTTCTCCTCTTGAAACAGAAAGGGGTTGATGGATTTAGGGGCTAGAGACCATGAGGCTGGGGATCTTTCCTGTGTTGTGTCATTAGTGTTCCTCATTAAATGAGAATACTAGTCATTTGAATAGTGTCTCACCATGTATCTCTGTCTGTCTCTGCCCCCCCCCCCCATTTGAATAGTGTCTCACCATGTATCTCTGTCTGTCTCTGCCCCCCCCCCCCCATTTGAATAGTGTCTCACCATGTATCTCTGTCTGTCTCTGCCCCCCCCCCCCATTTGAATAGTGTCTCACCATGTATCTCTGTCTGTCTCTGCCCCCCCCCCCCATTTGAATAGTGTCTCACCATGTATCTCTGTCTGTCTCTGCCCCCCCCCATTTGAATAGTGTCTCACCATGTATCTCTGTCTGTCTCTGCCCCCCCCCCATTTGAATAGTGTCTCACCATGTATCTCTGTCTGTCTCTGTCCCCCCCCCCATTTGAATAGTGTCTCACCATGTATCTCTGTCTGTCTCTGCCCCCCCCATTTGAATAGTGTCTCACCATGTATCTCTGTCTGTCTCTGCCCCCCCCCCATTTGAATAGTGCTCTCACCATGTATCTCTGTCTGTCTCTGCCCCCCCCCCATTTGAATAGTGTCTCACCATGTATCTCTGTCTGTCTCTGCCCCCCCCCATTTGAATAGTGTCTCACCATGTATCTCTGTCTGTCTCTGCCCCCCCCCCATTTGAATAGTGTCTCACCATGTATCTCTGTCTGTCTCTGCCCCCCCCCATTTGAATAGTGTCTCACCATGTATCTCTGTCTGTCTCTGCCCCCCCCCCCCATTTGAATAGTGTCTCACCATGTATCTCTGTCTGTCTCTGTCCCCCCCCCATTTGAATAGTGTCTCACCATGTATCTCTGTCTGTCTCTGCCCCCCCCATTTGAATAGTGTCTCACCATGTATCTCTGTCTGTCTCTGCCCCCCCCCCATTTGAATAGTGCTCTCACCATGTATCTCTGTCTGTCTCTGCCCCCCCCCCATTTGAATAGTGTCTCACCATGTATCTCTGTCTGTCTCTGCCCCCCCCCCCATTTGAATAGTGTCTCACCATGTATCTCTGTCTGTCTCTGCCCCCCCCCATTTGAATAGTGTCTCACCATGTATCTCTGTCTGTCTCTGCCCCCCCCCCATTTGAATAGTGTCTCACCATGTATCTCTGTCTGTCTCTGCCCCCCCCCCCCCCCCCCCCCGCCACCGCCGTATGCCTCCCTGCTGCTGGTTTCATTTACTATCTCTAGATTTAGTGGTTTTGTTGACCCCCCCCCCCCCCCACCTATTAATTCTCTAATTGTCTTTCTCTCTCCCTCTCCCCTCTCCCTCCCTCTTCTCTCTCCCCCTCCCTCCCTTCCCCTTCCCCTTCCTCCCTCCTCCCTCTTCTCCCCTCCTCCCTCTTCTCTCCCCCTCCCTCTTCCCCCTCCTCCCCCTCCTCCCACTTCCCCCTCCTCCCCCTCCTCCCACTTCCCCCTCCTCCCACTTCCCCCTCCTCCCCCCTCCTCCCACTTCCCCCTCCTCCCACTTCCCCCCTCCTCCCACTTCCCCCCTCCTCCCTCTTCCCCCCTCCTCCCTCTTCCCCCCTCCTCCCTCTTCCCCCCCCTCTTCCCCCTCCCTCCCCCCCCCCTCCCTCCCAGGTTCTGCTGGATGCTCCATGTTCTAATGATCGTAGCTGGCTGTTCTCTGGTCCAGGAGGGGAGCAGCATGGAGCTGTGAGGCTGAGGGAGAGGGCCAGGCTGCCCACACTACAGACACAACTGCTCAGGTATATGCTTTAATTATGAAATCAGCTTGGCAATATACAGACATGCGTGGCCCACAAATATACATACCTGGCCTACATACAGACATACCTGGCCTACATACAGACATACCTGGCCTACATACAGACATACCTGGCCTACATACAGACATACCTGGCTTACAAACAGACATACCTGGCCTACATACAGACATACCTGGCCTACATACAGACATACCTGGCCTACATACAGACATACCTGGCCTACATACAGACATACCTGGCCTACATACAGACATACCTGGCCCACATACAGACATACCTGGCCCACATACAGACATACCTGGCCCACATACAGACATACCTGGCCTACATACAGACATACCTGGCCTACATACAGACATACCTGGCCCACATCCAAACATACCTGGCCTACATACAGACACACCTGGTCTACATCCAGACACACCTGGTCTACATACAGACATACCAGGGGTGTAAAAACAGTCCTGGGCCAGGCCTATGTTGACCTTTAACCTGAAATCAATCCACAGCCCTCTCCTCCAGCTGCTACTGATCTGTCTCATCACATCCTGTCTCATCACATCCTGTCTGTTCCCCAGGTCTGCGCTGGCTGCGGTGCGTCCGGGGGGCGTGGCCGTCTACTCCACCTGCACGTTGTCCCGCTCTGAGAACCAGGAAGTGGTGGAGGCGGTCCTAAACACCTGTCCAGGGGTGGAGCTTCAAGACCTGGAGGAGGAGCTAGCCCTTCCGCTCCAGGAACACTTCACCTTCACCCCGTTAGGCCACACCCCCTCGTTAGGCCTCCTTGTTGTTCCACAGCAGGGTCAGACCTGGGGACCAATGTTCCTGTCGCGCATCAAGAGGATTCACTGATTGGTTGATTTTCTCGCTGACTTCCAGTCACGCATTAAGAGGACTCGCTGACTTCCTGTCACGCATTAAGAGGACTCGCTGACTTCCTGTCACGTATCAAGAGGACGAAATGACTGAGCATGTCAGACGCTGAGGCTGGTCTTCGATGGATTCCACAATGCAACATGTTTTCATGTGACGGCTACTGCTAACGAGCTAACTCTCTAGGGCTGTGTTCCAAATGCCACTCTATATATAGCACACACAAGTAGTGCACTATATAGGGAATAGGGTGCTATTTAGGAAGCACCCTTGGTTTCACACGCTCTTTGCCCGTGGTCCTATCTGGCATCAAGAAGACCCACTGAACTCTTAAATCAAGGTTAAATAAAGGTTAAATCCCGATGACCTCTGAATACCCACAACAGTTTTTGATACAAAGAAGCAGTGGCGGCTGCTGATTGGCTGAATACTCGAGGTGCATTATGGTTTGAATGGTCAACAAATTCAAATCAAATTGTATTTGTCAGATACACATGGTTAGCAGATGTTAATGCGAGTGTAGCGAAATGCTTGTGCTTCTAGTTCCGACAATGCAGTAATAACGAACAAGTAATCTAACTAACAATTCCAAAACGACTGTCTTATACACAGTGTAAGGGGATAAAGAATATGTACATAAGGATATATGAATGAGTGATGGTACAGAGCAGCATAGGCAAGATACAGTAGATGATATCGAGTACAGTATATACATATGAGATGAGTATGTAAACCAAGTGGCATAGTTAAAGTGGCTAGTGATACATGTATTACATAAGGATACAGTCGATGATATAGAGTACAGTATCTACGTATGCATATGAGATGAATAATGTAGGGTAAGTAACATTATATAAGGTAGCATTGTTTAAAGTGGCTAGTGATATATTTACATCATTTCCCATCAATTCCCATTATTAAAGTGGCTGGAGTTGAGTCAGTGGCATTGACAGTGTTAAAAATATAGACCAAAATATGAGGCCAAGTTGCTTTGAGAATATAGCTTTATCTATCTCTATCTATATCTATCTCTATCTATATCTATCTATATCTATCTATATCTATCTATATCTATCTATATCTATCTATATCTATCTATATCTATCTCTATCTATATCTATCTCTATCTATCTATATCTATCTCTATCTATCTATATCTATCTATATCTATCTCTATCTATATCTATCTCTATCTATCTATATCTATCTATATCTATCTCTATCTATATCTATCTATATCTATCTCTATCTATATCTATCTATCTATATCTATCTCTATCTATATCTATCTATCTATATCTATATCTATCTATCTCTATCTATATCTATCTATATCTATCTATATCTATCTCTATCTATCTATATCTATCTATATCTATCTCTATCTATATCTATCTATATCTATCTATATCTATCTATATCTATCTATATCTATCTATATCTATCTATATCTATCTCTATCTATATCTATCTCTATCTATATCTATCTCTATCTATCTCTATCTATCTATATCTATCTCTATCTATCTCTATCTATATCTATCTATATCTATCTCTATCTATATATATCTATCTATATCTATCTATATCTATCTCTATCTATATCTATCTATATCTATCTATATCTATCTCTATCTATCTATATCTATCTATATCTATCTCTATCTATCTATATCTATCTATATCTATCTCTATCTATATCTATCTATATCTATCTATATCTATCTATATCTATCTATATCTATATCTATCTATCTCTATCTCTATCTATCTATATCTATCTATATCTATCTATATCTATATCTATCTATATCTATCTATATCTATCTATATCTATCTCTATCTATCTATATCTATCTATATCTATCTCTATCTATATCTATCTATATCTATCTATATCTATCTCTATCTATCTATATCTATCTATATCTATCTCTATCTATATCTATCTATATCTATCTCTATCTATCTATATCTATCTATCTCTATCTATCTCTATCTATATCTATCTATCTCTATCTATATCTATCTATAACTATCTATATCTATCTCTATCTATATCTATATCTATCTATATCTATCTATATCTATCTCTATCTATCTATCTCTATCTATATCTATCTATATCTATATCTATCTATATCTATCTCTATCTATATCTATCTATATCTATCTCTATCTATCTCTATCTATATCTATCTATATCTATATCTATCTATATCTATCTATCTCTATCTATCTCTATCTATCTATATCTATCTATATCTATCTCTATCTATCTCTATCTATCTCTATCTATATCTATCTATATCTATCTCTATCTATCTATATCTATCTCTATCTATCTCTATCTATATCTATATCTATCTATATCTATCTATATCTATCTCTATCTATCTACATCTATCTAATCTCTAGTTAGCGTGAATGTGTGTGCGTAGCAGGACATTGTGTGCTAATGTTAGTGTGAATGTGTGTGCGTAGCAGGACATTTTGTGCTAATGTTAGCGTGAATGTGTGTGCGTAGCAGGACATTGTGTGCTAATGTTAGCGTGAATGTGTGTGCGTAGCAGGACATTGTGTGCTAATGTTAGCGTGAATGTGTGTGCGTAGCAGGACATTGTGTGCTAATGTTAGCGAGAATGTGTGTGCGTAGCAGGACATTGTGTGCTAATGTTAGCGTGAATGTGTGTGCGTATGGTTGTGGGTGTGAGAAGTCAGTACAAAATGAATTGTTTTGTATTCTTGACTCCAGAACGTTCCCGTGAATAAACCTTTTTGACCATTTAGCCTCCGTCTGTTTCATTCGACCAGGATCTTACACATTCTAGGTCGCAGACTGAGTAGTATAATTGAATTGGGTTATGAACATCGAGAATATAAAAGGGCACTCCACACTGCCCTTTCCCACCTGGACAAACGGGACACCTACGTGAGCATGCTTGCTTCATTGACTACAGCGCAGCGTTCAACACCATACTGCTCACAAAGCTCATCACTAAGCACATTCACACCACCATGTCCTCAAGGATAATTATGTTTTCGAGGAAATGTCTGGTCGAGTTGCATTGTGACACACATTTCAGTTTCGTATTTAAATGCAGTAATTTACCTTTTATTTTTGCAATCCTCCCAGTGGATGCGATGTTCAGGTGCACATGAACATACGTGTGTTAAGTTCCGTGTTGTAACCTGCCCTGTGTTTTGAAGTTGGCGTGTCTCGGAGATCCATGTCATGTCCGTGCGTCATGGGAGCGGCTGCACGGGGCTCCTTATTAAGTGATAGGTTTTGCCGCCTGTTGGCCTGCAGAACTGTCATTATGAAATGTCTGTTCATTTATGGGAAGTATTCCCCGCTTTGGGGATAAGACAGGAGGAGTGTTTAAGATATTCCGTCTCAATGAGCATGTACATGTGGGTATAATGAAGATATGTCACATGATTTAATATGTCATGTTTGGGTAAAGAGTAACATGGTTAATGGTATGGTCCGTAGGGAGGGGCCAGAGGTGTAAAGTAACCTGTGGTTAATGGTATGGTCCGTAGGGAGGGGCCAGAGGTGTAAAATAACCTGTGGTTAATGGTATGGTCCATAGGTAGGGGCCAGAGGTGTAAAGTAACCTGTGGTTAATGGTATGGTCCGTAGGGAGGGGCCAGAGGTATAAAGTAACCTGTGGTTAATGGTATGGGCCAGAGGTATAAAGTAACCTGTGGTTAATGGTATGGTCCGTAGGGAGGGGCCAGAGGAATAAAGTAACCTGTGGTTAATGGTATGGTCCGTAGGGAGGGGCCAGAGGTATAAAGTAACCTGTGGTTATTGGTATGGTCCAGAGGTATAAAGTAACCTGTGGTTAATGGTATGGTCTGTAGGGAGGGGCCAGAGGTATAAAGTAACCTGTGGTTATTGGTATGGTCCATAGGGAGGGGCCAGAGGTGTAAAGTAACCTGTGGTTAATGGTATGGTCCATAGGGAGGGGCCAGAGGTATAAAATAACCTGTGGTTATTGGTATGGTTCATAGGGAGGGTCCAGAGGTATAAAGTAACCTGTGATTAATGGTATGGTCCGTAGGGAGGGGCCAGAGGTATAAAGTAACCTGTGGTTAATGGTATGGTCCATAGGGAGGGGCCAGAGGTATAAAGTAACCTGTGGTTAATGGTATGGTCCGTAGGGAGGGGCCAGAGGTATAAAATAACCTGTGGTTAATGGTATGGTCCATAGGGAGGGGCCAGAGGTATAAAGTAACCTGTGGTTAATGGTATGGTCCGTAGGGAGGGGCCAGAGGTATAAAGTAACCTGTGGTTAATGGTATGGGCCAGAGGTATAAAGTAACCTGTGGTTAATGGTATGGTCCGTAGGGAGGGGCCAGAGGTATAAAGTAATCTGTGGTTAATGGTATGGTCTGTAGGGAGGGGCCAGAGGTATAAAATAACCTGTGGTTATTGGTATGGTCCGTAGGGAGGGGCCAGAGATATAAAATAACTTGTGGTTAATGGTATGGTCCGTAGGGAGGGGCCAGAGGTATAAAGTAACCTGTGGTTAATGGTATGGTCCGTAGGGAGGGGCCAGAGGTATAAAGTGACCTGTGGTTAATGGTATGGTCCGTAGGGAGGGGCCAGAGGTATAAAGTAACCTGTGGTTAATGGTATGGTCCGTAGGGAGGGGCCAGAGGTATAAAATAACCTGTGGTTATTGGTATGGTCCGTAGGGAGGGGCCAGAGGTATAAAGTAACCTGTGGTTATTGGTATGGTCCGTAGGGAGGGGCCAGAGGTATAAAATAACCTGTGGTTATTGGTATGGTCCGTAGGGAGGGGCCAGAGGTATAAAGTAACCTGTGGTTAATGGTATGGTCCGTAGGGAGGGGCCAGAGGTATAAAGTAACCTGTGGTTAATGGTATGGTCCGTAGGGAGGGGCCAGAGGTATAAAATAACTTGTGGTTAATGGTATGGTCCGTAGGGAGGGGCCAGAGGTATAAAGTAACCTGTGGTTATTGGTATGGTCCGTAGGGAGGGGCCAGAGGTATAAAATAACCTGTTGTTATTGGTATGGTCCAGAGGTATAAAATAACCTGTGGTTAATGGTATGGTCCGTAGGGAGGGGCCAGAGGTATAAAGTAACCTGTGGTTATTGGTATGGTCCGTAGGGAGGGGCCAGAGGTATAAAATAACCTGTGGTTATTGGTATGGTCCGTAGGGAGGGGCCAGAGGTATAAAGTAACCTGTGGTTATTGGTATGGTCCGTAGGGAGGGGCCAGAGGTATAAAGATACAGTGGGGCAAAAAAGTATTTAGTCAGCCACCAATTGTGCAAGTTCTCCCACTTAAAAAGATGAGACTTCAACTATGACAGACAAAGGGAGAAAAAAGATCCAGAAAATCACATTGTAGGATTTAATGAATTTATTTGCAAATTATGGTGGAAAATAAGTATAAGTAGACCCCAACCTGCTATAGTTGGTTTGGTATGTTAGATGTGTGGGGAGACTGTTATAGCCTGGTAGGTATTTGAGATGTGTGGAGAGACTGTTATAGCCTGGTAGACCCCAACCTGCTATAGTTGGTTTGGTATTTGAGATGTGTGGGGAGACTGTTATAGCCTGGTAGGTATTTGAGATGTGTGGGGAGACTGTTATAGCCTGGTAGACTCCAACCTGCTATAGTTGGTTTGGTATTTGAGATGTGTGGGGAGACTGTTATAGCCAGTCTCTCTTCACGTTTCAGAGGGGAGTAGAAACCATGTTTCTCTCTTCACGTTTCAGAGGAGAGTAGAAACCATGTTTCACGTTTCAGAGGGGAGCAGAAACCATGTTTCACGTTTCAGAGGAGAGTAGAAACCATGTTTCACGTTTCAGAGGGGAGTAGAAACCATGTTTCACGTTTCAGAGGGGAGTAGAAACCATGTTTCACTCTTTACGTTTCAGAGGGGAGTAGAAACCATGTTTCTCTCTTTACATTTCAGAGGAGAGTAGAAACCATGTTTCACTCTTTACATTTCAGAGGAGAGTAGAAACCATGTTTCACATTTCAGAGGGGAGTAGAAACCATGTTTCACTCTTTACGTTTCAGAGAGGAGTAGAAACCATGTTTCACGTTTCAGAGGGGAGTAGAAACCATGTTTCACTCTTTACGTTTCAGAGAGGAGTAGAAACCATGTTTCACGTTTCAGAGGGGAGTAGAAACCATGTTTCACTCTTTACGTTTCAGAGGGGAGTAGAAACCATGTTTCACGTTTCAGAGGGGAGTAGAAACCATGTTTCACTCTTTACATTTCAGAGGGGAGTAGAAACCATGTTTCACGTTTCAGAGGAGAGTAGAAACCATGTTTCACGTTTCAGAAGGGAGTAGAAACCATGTTTCTCTCTTTACATTTCAGAGGAGAGTAGAAACCATGTTTCACGTTTCAGAGGGGAGTAGAAACCATGTTTCACGTTTCAGAGGGGAGTAGAAACCATGTTTCACTCTTTACGTTTCAGAGAGGAGTAGAAACCATGTTTCACGTTTCAGAGGGGAGTAGAAACCATGTTTCACTCTTTACGTTTCAGAGAGGAGTAGAAACCATGTTTCACGTTTCAGAGGGGAGTAGAAACCATGTTTCACTCTTTACGTTTCAGAGGGGAGTAGAAACCATGTTTCACGTTTCAGAGGGGAGCAGAAACCATGTTTCACTCTTTACTTTTCAGAGGGGAGTAGAAACCATGTTTCACTCTTTACTTTTCAGAGGGGAGTAGAAACCATGTTCCACTCTTTACGTTTCAGAGAGTAGAGTCAAGCGAATTGATTGCAAAACCCCGCCCTGTTGCAATGTCCGTCACAATGGCGCTGGAACGTTGACAGCAGCTCCACACGGCATCTTGACGGTGATCCTGAAGGTTGATGGATGGAGAAACATGAGAGAGTCAGGCAGAGAGGTGTCAGGATGGTTACAAATGTTTCAGCAGGAAGAGAGAGAGAGAGTCTATCCTTAAACTCACCTGGCAAAACTCATTTAATAAAGGTTTGTTTCAGCAGTAAGATTGGATCAGCAGTAGGGTTGGATCAGCAGGAGGGTTGGATCAGCTGTAGGGTTGGATCAGCAGTAGGACTGGATCAGCAGTAGGGTTGGATCAGCTGTAGGGTTGGATCAGCAGTAGGGTTGGATCAGCAGTAAGATTGGATCAGCTGTAGGACTGGATCAGCAGTAAGATTGGATCAGCTGTAGGGTTGGATCAGCAGTAGGGTTGGATCAGCAGTAGGGTTGGATCAGCTGTAGGGTTGGATCAGCAGTAGGGTTGGATCAGCTGTAGGGTTGGATCAGCTGTAGGGTTGGATCAGCTGTAGGGTTGGATCAGCAGTAGGGTTGGATCAGCTGTAGGGTTGGATCAGCAGTAGGGTTGGATCAGCTGTAGGGTTGGATCAGCAGTAGGGTTGGATCAGCAGTAGGATTGGATCAGCAGTAGGGTTGGATCAGCTGTAGGGTTGGATCAGCAGTAGGGTTGGATCAGCAGTAGGGTTGGATCAGCAGTAAGATTGGATCAGCTGTAGGGTTGGATCAGCAGTAGGGTTGGATCAGCTGTAGGGTTGGATCAGCAGTAGGACTGGATCAGCTGTAGGGTTGGATCAGCAGTAGGGTTGGATCAGCAGTAGGGTTGGATCAGCAGTAGGATTGGATCAGCTGTAGGGTTGGATCAGCAGTAGGGTTGGATCAGCAGTAGGACTGGATCAACAGGAGGGTTGGATCAGCAGTAGGGTTGGATCAGCAGTAGGGTTGGATCAGCAGTAGGGCTGGATCAGCAGTAGGGCTGGATCAGCTGTAGGGTTGGATCAGCTGTAGGGTTGGATCAGCTGTAGGGTTGGATCAGCAGTAGGACTGGATCAGCAGGAGGGTTGGATCAGCAGTAGGGTTGGATCAGCTGTAGGGTTGGATCAGCAGTAGGACTGGATCAGCTGTAGGGTTGGATCAGCAGTAGGGTTGGATCAGCAGTAGGGTTGGATCAGCAGTAGGATTGGATCAGCTGTAGGGTTGGATCAGCAGTAGGATTGGATCAGCAGTAGGACTGGATCAGCAGGAGGGTTGGATCAGCAGTAGGGTTGGATCAGCAGTAGGGTTGGATCAGCAGTAGGGCTGGATCAGCAGTAGGGCTGGATCAGCTGTAGGGTTGGATCAGCTGTAGGGTTGGATCAGCTGTAGGGTTGGATCAGCAGTAGGACTGGATCAGCAGGAGGGTTGGATCAGCAGTAGGGTTGGATCAGCAGTAGGGCTGGATCAGCTGTAGGTTTGGATCAGCAGTAGGGTTGGATCAGCAGTAGGGTTGGATCAGCAGTAGGGTTGGATCAGCTGTAGGGTTGGCTCAGCAGTAGGACTGGATCAGCAGTAGGGTTGGATCAGCAGTAGGACTGGATCAGCAGTAGGGTTGGATCAGCTGTAGGGTTGGATCAGCAGTAGGGTTGGATCAGCTGTAGGGTTGGATCAGCAGTAGGGTTGGATCAGCTGTAGGGTTGGATCAGCAGTAGGACTGGATCAGCTGTAGGGTTGGATCAGCAGTAGGATTGGATCAGCAGTAGGGCTGGATCAGCTGTAGGGTTGGATCAGCAGTAGGGTTGGATCAGCAGTAGGGTTGGAACAGCAGTAGGGTTGGATCAGCTGTAGGGTTGGATCAGCAGTAGGGTTGGATCAGCTGTAGGGTTGGATCAGCAGTAGGGTTGGATCAGCTGTAGGGTTGGATCAGCAGTAGGGTTGGATCAGCAGTATGGTTGGATCAGCAGTAGGGTTGGATCAGCAGTATGGTTCGATCAGCAGTAGGGTTGGATCAGCAGTAGGGTTGGATCAGCAGTAGGGTAGGATCAGCAGTAGGGTTGGATCAGCAGTAGGTTTGGATCAGCAGTAGGGTTGGATCAGCTGTAGGGTTGGATCAGCAGTAGGGTTGGATCAGCAGTAGGGTTGGATCAGCAGTAGGGTTGGATCAGCAGTAGCCTCTCTATCTGAGTCATTGGCAGACAGACAGGCAGACAGACAGGCAGACAAGCAGACAGACAAGCAGACAGACAGGCAGACAGACAAGCAGACAGACAAGCAGACAGACAAGCAGACAGACAGGCAGATAGCCAGACAGACAGACAGGTGGAATGTCTTAATGGCTGAAGTGAATGGCCCTTCATGCCCTAGTACTCTGGTAGTAGTGTCATAAACAGGGAATAGGGCCTTCATTCCCTAGTACTCTGGTAGTAATGTCATAAACAGGGAATAGGCCCTTCATGCCCTAGTACTCTGGTAGTAGTGTCATAAACAGGGAATAGGGCCTTCATTCCCTAGTACTCTGGTAGTAGTGTCATAAACAGGGAATAGGGCGCCATTTGGGACCGCCACTCTGGTAGTAGTGCCATAAACAGGGAATAGGCCCTTCATGCCCTAGTACTCTGGTAGTAGTGTCATAAACAGGGAATAGGGCCTTCATGCCCTAGTACTCTGGTAGTAGTGTCATAAACAGGGAATAGGGCGCCATTTGGGACCGCCACTCTGGTAGTAGTGTCATAAACAGGGAATAGGCCCTTCATTCCTAGTACTCTGGTAGTAGTGTCATAAACAGGGAATAGGCCCTTCATGCCCTAGTACTCTGGTAGTAGTGTCATAAACAGGGAATAGGCCCTTCATGCCCTAGTACTCTGGTAGTAGTGTCATAAACAGGGAATAGGCCTTTCATTCCCTAGTACTCTGGTAGTAGTGTCATAAACAGGGAATAGGCCCTTCATTCCCTAGTACTCTGGTAGTAGTGTCATAAACAGGGAATAGGGCCCTTCATGCCCTAGTACTCTGGTAGTAGTGTCATAAACAGGGAATAGGCCCTTCATTCCCTAGTACTCTGGTAGTAGTGTCATAAACAGGGAATAGGGCCCTTCATGCCCTAGTACTCTGGTAGTAGTGTCATAAACAGGGAATAGGGCCTTCATTCCCTAGTACTCTGGTAGTAGTGTCATAAACAGGGAATAGGCCCTTCATGCCCTAGTACTCTGGTAGTAGTGTCATAAACAGGGAATAGGGCCTTCATTCCCTAGTACTCTGGTAGTAGTGTCATAAACAGGGAATAGGGCCCTTCATGCCCTAGTACTCTGGTAGTAGTGTCATAAACAGGGAATAGGCCCTTCATTCCCTAGTACTCTGGTAGTAGTATCATAAACAGGGAATAGGGCCTTCATGCCCTAGTACTCTGGTAGTAGTGTCATAAACAGGGAATAGGCCCTTCATTCCCTAGTACTCTGGTAGTAGTGTCATAAACAGGGAATAGGGCGCCATTTGGGACCGCCACTCTGGTAGTAGTGTCATAAACAGGGAATAGGCCCTTCATGCCCTAGTACTCTGGTAGTAGTGTCATAAACAGGTAATAGGGCGCCATTTGGGACCGCCACTCTGGTAGTAGTGTCATAAACAGGGAATAGGGCGCCATTTGGGACCGCCACTCTGGTAGTAGTGTCATTAACAGGGAATAGGCCCTTCATTCCCTAGTACTCTGGTAGTAGTGTCATAAACAGGGAATATAGGGCCTTCATTCCCTAGTACTCTGGTAGTAGTGTCATAAACAGGGAATAGGGCCTTCATGCCCTAGTACTCTGGTAGTAGTGTCATAAACAGGGAATAGGGCGCCATTTGGGACCGCCACTCTGGTATTAGTGTCATAAACAGGGAATAGGCCCTTCATGCCCTAGTACTCTGGTAGTAGTGTCATAAACAGGTAATAGGGCGCCATTTGGGACCGCCACTCTGGTAGTAGTGTCATAAACAGGGAATAGGGCCTTCATTCCCTAGTACTCTGGTAGTAGTGTCATAAACAGGGAATAGGCCCTTCATTCCCTAGTACTCTGGTAGTAGTGTCATAAACAGGGAATAGGGCGCCCTTTGGGACCGCCACTCTGGTAGTAGTGTCATAAACAGGGAATAGGGCCTTCATTCCCTAGTACTCTGGTAGTAGTGTCATAAACAGGGAATAGGCCCTTCATTGCCTAGTACTCTGGTAGTAGTGTCATAAACAGGGAATAGGGCGCCCTTTGGGACCGCCACTCTGGTAGTAGTGTCATAAACAGGGAATAGGGCGCCCTTTGGGACCGCCACTCTGGTAGTAGTGTCATAAACAGGGAATAGGGCGCCATTTGGGACCGCCACTCTGTCTACGTTCATATCCGTCAGTTTCTTCTCAGCGTGTCTCTCGGCCCTGGAGGACACCAGACCTCAGACAGCGTCACCTGAATGTCTCAGGCAAAGGGAGACATTTTTGAGGATTTTTTTAAAGCTGAGATTTTCCTCAGTTTCGGTCTGGTCTATGTCACCTAGGCAGTCTGCGTCAAGGAAAGAGCTGAATTAATGAATCACCTGGTCAGTCTGTCAGGAATCACCTGGTCAGTCTGCGTCAAGGAAAGAGCTGATGTAATGAATCACCTGGTCAGTCTGCGTCAAGGAAAGAGCTGAGGTATTGAATCACCTGGTCAGTCTGTCAGGAATCACCTGGTCAGTCTGCGTCAAGGAAAGAGCTGATGTAATGAATCACCTGGTCAGTCTGCGTCAAGGAAAGAGCTGATGTAGTGAATCACCTGGTCAGTCTATGTCAAGGAAAGAGCTGATGTAATGAATCCCTCCCACTCCCAAAGAGCTCGCTGAGGACCTGCGTCATGTTTCCTCAGTCTGAATTGGGCCCGTCTTTGCCCTACAGCTTGAATACTGAAAGCATGCATTCCAAATGGCACCCTGTATATAGTGCACTACGTTAGAACTGAGACCATAGGGCTCTGGTCAAATGCAGTGCACTACATAGAAAGGGGGGCCCATTTGGGACAGAGACAGAGTTTCACTCATCCTATTCTCTATTTCTCTGTTCGTTTCTCTTTGTCAGTCTCCAGGGTGAGAGCGAGGGACTGTCGGAGAGACGCGCAGACAGCCACCTCTGTTTCTGGTGGTGGATCATGGGTAATTGAAAGTGGTGTCACAGACGCTTGGCGTTTGACAGTTGTGGAGGTTTGAAGTCCCTGTCATGGCATTTTCTTTTGGTTACCAATTGCTTGTTGTCCACAGAATGCACTTTCTCTCGCTGTAACCCCCCCCCCCCCCCATCCCCACCCCCACCAACCAGGGCTGTCTCACTGTGTTCCCAGCTAGCACGTAACGTTCTGAGAACCATATGTTGCTGAGAGCGTGGTTGTCCTATGTTTTTTTTTTGTATAGAACCTTCCCACATCATTCTGAGAATGGTGCAGGATAGTTACTTGGGTTTGGAACACGCTCAGCACATCAAACGTGCTCAAATAGTTCAGAGGACGTTAAGAAAACTTGAGAAATGTTCAGACAACGTTCTAAAAACAAGTTGATGTAAGAACATACACATTCCATTCTCAGCGTCGACAAAACTCTCTCTTTCCTCCAGCTGGGTGTTCAGGTGTGTTGGCCACGCCCACTAATTGGCCACACCTGATCTTAATGAGTGTTTGTTCCCTTTGAAATGGGCTTCTGAAATGAACAGACTGAAATGAACAGACTGAAATGAACAGACTCCAATGAACCAGACTCCAATGAACAGACTGAAATGAACAGACTGAAATGAACAGACTGAAATGAACAGACTCCAATGAACCAGACTCCAATGAACAGACTGAAATGAACAGACTCCAATGAACAGACTCCAATGAACAGACTCCAATGAACAGACTCCAATGAACAGACTCCAATGAATAGACTCCAATGAACAGACTCCAATGAACAGACTCCAATGAACAGACTGAAATGAACAGACTGAAATGAACAGACTGAAATGAACAGACTCCAATGAACAGACTCCAATGAACAGACTCCAATGAACAGACTCCAATGAACAGACTCCAATGAACAGACTCCAATGAACAGACTCCAATGAACAGCGTTCTACGTGTGAAAGAACATGGCATGCTTGCTGAAGCCTCGAGGCGCGGTGGACTCATTCAATAGATAGATAACAGAATATCATAGGTGGGAATTTTAGTGGTTAGAGCGTTGGACTAGTAACCGAAAGGTTGCTGGATCGAATCCCCCGAGCTGACAAGGTACAAATCTGTCGTTCTGCCACTCAACAAGGCAGTTGACCCACTGTGTGATTAATGCCGAAGGAAATTCATTTCCATGTGTCCTACTTGTGATTGGAGTTGAAAACAGTTGACTCGAAGTAAGATAGCAGTTAAATATTTTATTGAAACATGAATTAAACCTCCCTGGAAAACATTCAACCAGAGTAAAACCTTCTCAGAACCTCCCTGGAAAACATTCAACCAGAGTAAAACCTTCTCAGAACCTCCCTGGAAAACATTCAACCAGAGTAAAACCTTCTCAGAACCTCCCTGGAAAACATTCAACCAGAGTAAAACCTTCTCAGAACCTCCCTGGAAAACATTCAACCAGAGTAAAACCTTCTCAGAACCTATTATCTGACCATGCTGGTCATCTAGGAACATTTGAACATCTTGGCCATGTTCTGTTATAATGTCCACCCGGCACAGCCAGAAGAGGACTGGCCACCCCACATAGCCTGGTTCCTCTCTAGGTTTCTTCCTAGGTTCTGGCCTTTCTAGGGAGTTTTTTCCTAGCCACCGTGCTTCTACACCTGCATTGCTTGCTGTTTGGGGTTTTAGGCTGGGTTTCTGTACAGCACTTTGAGATATCGGCTGATGTACGAAGGGCTATATAAATAAATTTGATTTGAGAACCTCCCTGGAAAATGTTCAACCAGAGTAAAACCTTCTCAGAACCTCCCTGGAAAACATTCAACCAGAGTAAAACCTTCCCAGAACCTCCCTGCAACCAAAAAAATGTATGTCTTCAGAAGAGGCGAAATGCTCAGTTTCCCCGAATCAGGAAACATATGGCTTTGTTCCCACAACCAACGTGAAGCATTAAAAACATACATTTGCACAACTTCAAAGGAACCAAATGTGCGAGCTGGGTTATCTCTGGTGTAGGGCTGTATATAGGACACATCAGGGGTGTAGCTGGGTTATCTCTGGTGTAGGGCTGTATATAGGACATATCAGGGGTGTAGCTGGGTTTTCTCTGGTGTAGGGCTGTATATAGGACACATCAGGGGTGTAGCTGGGTTATCTCTGGTGTAGGGCTGTATATAGGACACATCAGGGGTGTAGCTGGGTTATCTCTGGTGTAGGGCTGTATATAGGACATATCAGGCGTGTAGCTGGGTTATCTCTGGTGTAGGGCTGTATATAGGACATATCAGGGGTGTAGCTGGGTTATCTCTGGTGTAGGGCTGTATATAGGACATATCAGGGGTGTAGCTGGGTTATCTCTGGTGTAGGGCTGTATATAGGACACATCAGGGGTGTAGCTGGGTTATCTCTGGTGTAGGGCTGTATATAGGACACATCAGGGGTGTAGCTGGGTTATCTCTGGTGTAGGGCTGTATATAGGACACATCAGGGGTGTAGCTGGGTTATCTCTGGTGTAGGGCTGTATATAGGACATATCAGGCGTGTAGCTGGGTTATCTCTGGTGTAGGGCTGTATATAGGACATATCAGGGGTGTAGCTGGGTTATCTCTGGTGTAGGGCTGTATATAGGACATATCAGGGGTGTAGCTGGGTTATCTCTGGTGTAGGGCTGTATATAGGACACATCAGGGGTGTAGGGCTGTATATAGGACATATCAGGGGTGTAGCTGGGTTATCTCTGGTGTAGGGCTGTATATAGGACATATCAGGGGTGTAGCTGGGTTATCTCTGGTGTAGGGCTGTATATAGGACATATCAGGGGTGTAGCTGGGTTATCTCTGGTGTAGGGCTGTATATAGGACACATCAGGGGTGTAGCTGGGTTATCTCTGGTGTAGGGCTGTATATAGGACACATCAGGGGTGTAGCTGGGTTATCTCTGGTGTAGGGCTGTATATAGGACACATCAGGGGTGTAGCTGGGTTATCTCTGGTGTAGGGCTGTATATAGGACACATCAGGGGTGTAGCTGGGTTATCTCTGGTGTAGGGCTGTATATAGGACATATCAGGGGTGTAGCTGGGTTATCTCTGGTGTAGGGCTGTATATAGGACACATCAGGGGTGTAGCTGGGTTATCTCTGGTGTAGGGCTGTATATAGGACACATCAGGGGTGTAGCTGGGTTATCTCTAATGTAGGGCTGTATATAGGACACTTCAGGGGTGTAGGGCTGTATATAGGACACACTTCAGGGGTGTAGGGCTGTATATAGGACACATCAGGGGTGTAGGGCTGTATATAGGACACATGAGGGGTGTAGGGCTGTATATAGGACACATCAAGGGTGTAGGGCTGTATATAGGACACACTTCAGGGGTGTAGGGCTGTTTATAGGACACATGAGGGGTGTAGGGCTGTATATAGGACACATCAAGGGTGTAGGGCTGTATATAGGACACATCAGGGGTGTAGGGCTGTATATAGGACACATCAAGGGTGTAGGGCTGTTTATAGGACACATCAAGGGTGTAGGGCTGTATATAGGACACATCAGGGGTGTAGGTCTGTATATAGGACACATCAGGGTGTAGGGCTGTATATAGGACACATCAAGGGTGTAGGGCTGTATATAGGACACATCAGGGGTGTAGGTCTGTATATAGGACACATCAGGGGTGTAGGGCTGTATATAGGACACATGTCAAGGGTGTAGGGCTGTATATAGGACACGTTTCAAGGGTGTAGGGCTGTATATAGGACACATCAGGGGTGTAGGGCTGTATATAGGACACATCAGGGGTGTAGGGCTGTATATAGGACACATCAGGGGTGTAGGGCTGTATATAGGACACATCACGGGTGTAGGGCTGTATATAGGACACATCAGGGGTGTAGGGCTCTATATAGGACACAACAAGGGTGTAGGGCTGTAAATAGGACACATGAGGGGTGTAGGGCTGTATATAGGACACGTCAAGGGTGTAAGGCTGTATATAGGACACATCAGGGGTGTAGCGCTGTATATAGGACACACATCAAGGGAGAAGTGAGTCATTGAGGACACTCCGTGACAGTATTGTGCCCCTCTGGCTTCCATTCTAAGTGTTTTCTCTTCTCTAAATGAAATCTGTCATCTGTTTTCATCTCCTCAGGGCTCAGTTGGCTCTCTGTCATCTGTTTCATCTCCTCAGGGCTCAGTTGGCTCTCTGTCATCTGTTTTCATCTCCTCAGGGCTCAGTTGGCTCTCTGTCATCTGTTTTCATCTCCTCAGGGCTCAGTTGGCTCTCTGTCATCTGTTTTCATCTCCTCAGGGCTCAGTTGGCTCTCTGTCATCTGTGTTCATCTCCTCAGGGCTCAGTTGGCTCTCTGTCATCTGTTTTCATCTCCTCAGGGCTCAGTTGGCTCTCTGTCATCTGTTTCATCTCCTCAGGGCTCAGTTGGCTCTCTGTCATCTGTTTTCATCTCCTCAGGGCTCAGTTGGCTCTCTGTCATCTGTTTTCATCTCCTCAGGGCTCAGTTGGCTCTCTGTCATCTGTGTTCATCTCCTCAGGGCTCAGTTGGCTCTCTGTCATCTGTTTTCATCTCCTCAGGGCTCAGTTGGCTCTCTGTCATCTGTTTTCATCTCCTCAGGGCTCAGTGGCTCTCTGTCATCTGTTTTCATCTCCTCAGGGCTCAGTTGGCTCTCTGTCATTTGTTTTCATCTCCTCAGGGTCAGTTGGCTCTCTGTCATCTGTTTTCATCTCCTCAGGGCTCACTTGGCTCTCTGTCATCTGTTTTCATCTCCTCAGGGCTCAGTTGGCTCTCTGTCATCTGTGTTCATCTCCTCAGGGCTCAGTTGGCTCTCTGTCATCTGTGTTCATCTCCTCAGGGCCTCAGTTGGCTCTCTGTCATCTGTGTTCATCTCCTCAGGGCTTTAGTTGGCTCTCTGTCATCTGTTTTCATCTCCTCAGGGCTCAGTTGGCTCTCTGTCATCTGTTTTCATCTCCTCAGGGCTCAGTTGGCTCTCTGTCATCTGTTTTCATCTCCTCAGGGCTCAGTTGGGCTCTCTGTCATCTGTTTCATCTCCTCAGGGCTCAGTTGGCTCTCTGTCATCTGTTTTCATCTCCTCAGGGCTCAGTTGGCTCTCTGTCATCTGTTTTCAATCTCCTCAGGGCTCAGTTGGCTCTCTGTCATCTGTTTTCATCTCCTCAGGGCTCAGTTGGCTCTCTGTCATCTGTTTTCATCTCCTCGGGGCTCAGTTGGCTCTCTGTCATCTGTTTTCATCTCCTCAGGGCTCAGTTGGCTCTCTGTCATCTGTGTTCATCTCCTCAGGGCTCAGTTGGCTCTCTGTCATCTGTTTTCATCTCCTCAGGGCTCAGTTGGTTCTCTGTCATCTGTTTTCATCTCCTCAGGGCTCAGTTGGCTCTCTGTCATCTGTTTTCATCTCCTCAGGGCTCAGTTGGCTCTCTGTCATCTGTTTTCATCTCCTCAGGGCTCAGTTGGCTCTCTGTCATCTGT
This sequence comes from Oncorhynchus kisutch, assembly GCF_002021735.2. Classification (NCBI taxonomy): domain Eukaryota; kingdom Metazoa; phylum Chordata; class Actinopteri; order Salmoniformes; family Salmonidae; genus Oncorhynchus; species Oncorhynchus kisutch. The sequence continues at coordinate 209,845 of NW_022265944.1, forward strand.
TTTCATCTCCTCAGGGCTCAGATGGCTCTCTGTCATCTGTTTTCATCTCCTCAGGGGCTCAGTTGGCTCTCTGTCATCTGTTTTCATCTCCACAGGGCTCAGTTGGCTCTCTGTCATCTGTTTTCATCTCCTCAGGGCTCAGTTGGCTCTCTGTCATCTGTTTTCATCTCCTCAGGGCTCAGTTGGCTCTCTGTCATCTGTTTTCATCTCCTCAGGGCTCAGTTGGCTCTCTGTCATCTGTTTTCATCTCCTCAGGGCTCAGTTGGCTCTCTGTCATCTGTTTTCATCTCCTCAGGGCTCAGTTGTCTCTCAAGCCATATTATTTTACAGGTTATTTTTCTGGTGATCTGAATAGTCCACAGGCTCTCTCCTATACCCCCCTCCTCCCACGTCTCCAATCCCCCACTCCCCCCACGTCTCCAGCTCCCCCTCCCACCACGTCTCCAATCCCCCCCTCCCCTCACGTCTCCAGCCCCCCTCCCCCACGTCTCCAGCCCCCCCTCCCACCACGTCTCCAATCCCCACTCCCCCCCCCACGTCTCCAGCCCCCCCTCCCACCACGTCTCCAATCCCCACTCCTCAGTCAATAATACCCCATCAGTCAATAATACCCCATCAGTCAATAACCCATCAGTCAATAATACCCCATCAGTCAATACCCCGTCAGTCAATAATACCCCATCAGTCAATAATACCCCATCAGTCAATAATACCCCATCAGTCAATACCCCGTCAGTCAATAATACCCCATCAGTCAATAATACCCCATCAGTCAATAAAACCCATCAGTCAATAAACCCCATCAGTCAATAATACCCCATCAGTCAATACCCCATCAGTCAATATCAAATCAAATCAAATCAAATTTATTTATATAGCCCTTCGTACATCAGCTGATATCTCAAAGTGCTGTACAGAAACCCAGCCTAAAACCCCAAACAGCAAGCAATGCAGGTGTAGAAGCACGGTGGCTAGGAAAAACTCCCTAGAAAGGCCAAAACCTAGGAAGAAACCTAGAGAGGAACCAGGCTATGTGGGGTGGCCAGTCCTCTTCTGGCTGTGCCGGGTGGAGATTATAACAGAACATGGCCAAGATGTTCAAATGTTCATAAATGACCAGCATGGTCGTATAATAATAAGGCAGAACAGTTGAAACTGGAGCAGCAGCACGGCCAGGTGGACTGGGGACAGCAAGGAGTCATCATGTCAGGTAATCCTGGGGCATGGTCCTAGGGCTCAGGTCCTCCGAGAGAGAGAAAGAAAGAGAGAAGGAGAGAATTAGAGAACGCACACTTAGATTCACACAGGACACCGAATAGGACAGGAGAAGTACTCCAGATATAACAAACTGACCCTAGCCCCCCGACACATAAACTACTGCAGCATAAATACTGGAGGCTGAGACAATAATACCCCATCAGTCAATACCCCATCAGTCAATACCCCATCAGTCAATACCCCATCAGTCAATAATACCCCGTCAGTCAATAATACCCCATCAGTCAATAATACCCCACCAGTCAATAATACCCCACCAGTCAATAATACCCCACCAGTCAATAATACCCCACCAGTCAATACCCCATCAGTCAATAATACCCCACCAGTCAATACCCCATCAGTCAATAATACCCCATCAGTCAATTATACCCCATCAGTTAATAATACCCATCAGTCAATAATACCCCATCAGTTAATAATACCCCATCAGTTAATACCCCATCAGTTAATACCCCATCAGTCAATAATACCCCATCAGTTAATACCCCATCAGTCAATAATACCCCATCAGTCAATACCACATCATTCAATAATACTCCATCAGTCAATACCCCATCAGTCAATAATACCCCATCAGTCAATAATACCCCATCAGTCAATAAAATCCATCAGTCAATACCCCATCAGTCAATAATACCCCATCAGTCAATACCCCATCAGTCAATAATACCCCATCAGTCAATAATACCCCATCAGTCAATACCCCATCAGTCAATAATACCCCATCAGTCAATACCCCACCAGTCAATAATACCCCATCAGTCAATACCCCATCAGTCAATAATACCCCATCAGTCAATACCCATCAGTCAATAATACCCCATCAGTCAATAATACCCCATCAGTCAATACCCCATCAGTCAATAATACCCCATCAGTCAATACCCCATCAGTCAATAATACCCCATCAGTCAATACCCCATCAGTCAATAATACCCCATCAGTCAATACCCCACCAGTCAATAATACCCATCAGTCAATACCCCATCAGTCAATAATACCCCATCAGTCAATAATACCCCATCAGTCAATACCCCATCAGTCAATAATACCCCATCAGTCAATAATACCCCATCAGTCAATACCCCATCAGTCAATAATACCCCATCAGTCAATACCCCATCAGTCAATAATACCCCATCAGTCAATACCCCATCAGTCAATAATACCCCATCAGTCAATACCCCATCAGTCAATAATATCCCATCAGTCAATACCACATCAGTCAATAATACCCCATCAGTCAATAATACCCCATCACTCAAAACCCAATAGGTCAGTCAGCTAAGAGAGGAGTTGCACCCCTATGGCACTCTTTGTGTCTTTCTATGTCTGTCTCTCCTCTCTCTATGTCTCTGTCCTCTCTCTCCTATCACTCTCTCTCTATGTCTCTCTCTCTCCTATCGCTCTGTCTCTCTGTCCTCTCTCTCTCTGTCCTCTCTATCTCTGTCGGTCTGTCTCTCCTCTCTCTGTCTCTCTCTCTGTCGGTCTGTCTCTCCTCTCTCTCTGTCCGCTCTCTCTCTGTCAGTCTGTCTCTCCTCTCTCTCTCTGTCGGTCTGTCTCTCCTCTCTCTCTGTCGGTCTGTCTCTCCTCTCTCTCTCTCTCTCTCTCTCTCTCTCTCTCTCTCTCTGTCTCTCCTCTCTCTCTCTCCTCTCTGTCCTTTCTCTTTCTCTCTACTCTCTCCTCTCTCTCTCCTCTCTGTCCTTTCTCTCTCTCTTCTCTCTCCTCTCTCTCTCTCTCTCTCTCTCTCTCTCTCTCTGTCTCTCCTCTCTCTCTCTCTCTCTCTCTGTCTCTCCTCTCTCTCTCTCTCTCCTCTCTGTCGGTCTGTCTCTCCTCTCTCTCTTTTCGGTGTGTGTGTGAGCATCCCCACAGTGTTGATTCTTCTCTCACTAATTACCAACCAGCCCAGGAAATAATTGTCTCAAAGTGATGGCATGTAGAGGTCTAATTAGCATATCTCCATGGGCTGTCAGAATAGTTCAACTTTGTTTAGTCTTTTCCCCCACATCTGCAACCCTCGCAGGCTGAGGAAACTAATGCTCTCCCTCCTTCAGTCTCTGTTTCAGGAGATGCCTAGCAGGCAGGCGGTCGTCAGGGAGACAGATGGTGAGCTTCTCCAAGATCTTCCAACAGCAACACTTCCTCTTCTTCCTCTTCTTCCTCTACTTCCTCTTCTTCCTCTACTTCCTCTTCTTCCTAATCTTCCTCTTCTTCCTCTACTTCCTCTTCTTCCTCTACTTCCTAATCTTCCTAATCTTCCTCTACTTCCTCTTCTTCCTCTTCTTGCTCTTCTTTCTCTACTTCCACTTCCTCCTCTACTTCCTCTACTTCCTCTTCTTCATCTACTTCCCCTTCTTCCTCTACTTCCTCTTCTTCCTCTACTGCCTCTACTTCCTTTTCTTCCTCTACTTCCTCTACTTCCTCTTCTTCCTCTTCTTCCTCTACTTCCTTTTCTTCCTCTACTTCCTCTACTTCCTCTACTTCCTCTTCTTCCTCTTCTTCCTCTACTTCCTCTTCTTCTTCTACTTCCTCTACTTCCTCTTCTTCCTCTACTTCCTCTACTTCCTTTTCTTCCTTTTCCTCTTCTTCCTCTTCGTATCTAAATAATTAGAAGGGACATGAAGGTGCCGTTTGATCGTCAGGCCCCATGGAGGGAGGGAGAGGAAGACTATCCTTAGTTGCTTTCTCTTCCTTACGCTAATGAGTGAGACACCAACAGACACACAACTTGAACCCCCAATGACACAGTCGTAGTCAGCTGACTTCCTGCCACGAATCCCTGTGTGTCCCTAGGTCTCCCTGGGTGTCCCTGGGTGTCCCTGGGTGTCCCTGAGTGTCCCTGGGTCTCCCTGGGTCTCCCTGAGTGTCCCTGGGTGTCCCTGGGTGTCCCTGGGTGTCACTGGGTGTCCCTGGGTCTCCCTGTGTGTCCCTGTGTGTCCCTGGTGTCCCTGTGTGTCCCTGGTGTCCCTGGGTGTCCCTGGGTGTCTGCAGAGGCACTGCAAGGGGTCCGCGGCGAGATAAACATTTTTCATTTGTTATATTTATTTGTCTTTTTATATATAAATTTAGTTAGCAACGACAGATTGAACAAATGTCGGGTCTGTGGAAGAAGTTTAGACGGTGCGATACGGATACAGTGTTAATATAATTCATCTCCAATAATGTCTACTCTTAGATGTACCACAGGGCCTGAGAGGCTCACAGCGACCCACAATACTCCGTAAGTTTTCCAGTTTTCAACTCATTACTTCTTGTATTCCCTAAAATTTTTTGATGAACATAGGTACTATAATTTAAGCTTTAAAACAGGCAACATAGAGTCCTGCTGCAGCAGTCACAGTATAACTCCCTGTATGCAATATTTATCTATATTATTATTATTATCAATCAATATTATCAATATTTATCTATATATTATCAATATTTATCTATATATTATAATCAATCAATAGTATCAATATTTATCTATATATTATAATCAATCAATAGTATCAATATTTATCTATATATTATCAATATTTATCTATATATTATCAATATTTATCTATATATTATGATTATCAATCAATAGTATCAATATTTATCTATATATTATGATTATCAATCAATATTATCAATATTTATCGCAGTCTAAAGTCCGAATTGCGTTGTGATTTTGAGGGGGTGTCCCTGATGAATTTGCGGACCCAAACAGTCTGTGAAGCCCCCCGCACTAGTCTACCATGACAGTCTGTGAAGCCCCCCGCACTAGTCTACCATGACAGTCTGTGAAGCCTCCCGCACTAGTCTACCATGACAGTCTGTGAAGCCCCCCGCACTAGTCTACCATGACAGTCTGTGAAGCCTCCCGCACTAGTCTACCATGACAGTCTGTG